>NW_028297113.1:5753694-5868203 GCF_055798465.1 Pogonomyrmex barbatus | reverse complement strand
CATGGAAACGAGTGGCGGAGTCCCGCCCCCGGGATCCTCGCGGAACCAACCCGGACGACGGCGAGCGTCGCGACGCCGGCCAATGCGGGCGCCAGGGCGGCCTTGGATATACTCGGTTTCAAACGACACCCTTCCATCAGAGATACCGGCTGCTGCGGTACGCCAGCTAGCGGGAGGGGCTGCCGATGATCGCGTCACAGGGGAAGGGAAGGGGGGTTGAAATCGCGCCCTGAATCGCGCCGTGCTCACCGGCGATACGCGCCCTAAACGTCGGTGAACGACGGTGAGAGAAATCAGTGAACGACAAACGGTGTTTCACGCGATACGCGACACCCGACATCCGTGCGCGATCAGCGACACGATCAATCCGACACCATCGGAGGGATGAATCCGTGGGGATGAACGTCGCGTAATTAGCTGAGTCAGATCGGGGACCGCGATCACCTCGAGTCGAGGTTCTCGCCGATAATCTCGTCGATGCGGCACGGCGAAACGGAAGAAAAGTGATCCCAGAGATTAATCCCCTTTCCTCCCTCGCGGATCGCATCGAATCGTCGCGAGAGGAATCGAATACGCGTAATCGCGACATTAAAGTAAACACGCGCGCGCGCGCGCGCGTGGTGACACGGTCCAGAGAGAATCCGTGTCATCTCGCCTGGCGCGAGAAGGATTCGCCTATCGGATCGTATCGATACAGGACTGGCCGAGGATTATCCTCTGATCGAGATCCCGCTCGTCGCGAGGCGAGGATGTGATATCGCGAGACATGCACGCGTCGTAGTCGCAACGTTCGCGTCGAAGGAAAAAAAGATGCAGTCGACCTGCCAGCAGCAACAAGCTCAGCCAGGCCAGAACGGAACTTCCGCCAGCAGGACGTCGTTCCTTATCGAGGATATCCTTAGCCGCGGCACCGTCACCCCGCACGCTCACCATCATCAGCTGCATCATCAACACCTGACGTCGACTTCCGGCCACGGGCAGCACCATCAGTACCAGCAGTTCGCCAGTCTGCTTCCCGGCTATCCCACGGCACCGCCCGCCGCGGCGGCCTTCTTCTTGGGACCGCTTTTCGGTAGCGCTGGCATGGGGGTTGGCGTGGTGCCGGGGGTCGGGGAACTGGCAGCCTTGAAGCATTGCCGACGACGGAAAGCCCGAACTGTGAGTAACATCCCTGAGTAAATTCTCTTTTATCTGAAATAAAATCGCATTTACATAATAATGTTCTATTTTGCAAACCGTAAACTTTATGCAAATCTTCTGCGGACCGAATCGCCGTTTGTAGATTGATCCAACAACATCTTCAGCCGAAGCAAAGCGCGCGGATCAAATTCAAATCAACTCGCATATAATTTTCACATGTAATTATTCATAGAAATAAATAGTAATAATAATAATAATAATAAACTATAATCAATTTTCATGTCGATCTGCTTGTCAGCTTGTTTGCTCAAATTTAACTTTTCAATTGTGTAGTGTCATTGTTTCGTGTCTCGGTGATATTTATATATATATTTTTTGTCTTTTCCCTCCATTTATCTCTCTCTCAACTGTAGGAGACAAGACTTTGCTTCCTTCAGGTATTCAGCGATCAACAACTGGCGGGTTTGGAGGCGAGGTTCGAGGTGCAGAGATACCTAAGCACGCCCGAGAGGGTAGAGCTGGCGGCGGCATTACACCTGTCCGAGACCCAAGTGAAAACGTGGTTTCAAAATCGTCGGATGAAGCACAAGAAGCAGCTGAGGAAGTTGAACACGAGCGGCAGTGGCAATTCCAATTCGGGGCAACAATCGATATCCGTTACGTCGCCCGCTGGTGAGCCGTGTTCCATTTCATCTTCTGCGTTCGATCAGGTCGCGCCTCGCTGATCGAACGATCGGTTCGTTCCTCTTTCTCTCTTCAAAAAAATGCGGAAAAATGCAAATCGGCAGTGCCACATTCGAATACTCGGTAATGCCGGAAAGACACTTCGCGATGACGGTATCTACGGAATTTCGCATCGAGTAGCCTCCGCAACGCGTAATTCAGTTACCGGTAAATTAAATATCGCGTATCGACTTTTCGATAAACAGCTGCGAGCAGTATTCCCGTACCGCGAGTTAATTAACCCGGATTAATGACGCCGTGTCCTAGATAAGCGCGTACTCATGAATGGCTGCGCCGCTACGATAAAAAAAAAAAAAAAAAAAAAAAAAAAAAAAAACATTGCACCGCGTACACATGTCGATATTCTTTCACGCGTTCGATTCGAAAGCGCGAATCGCGAAGGAGGTGGATCCGAGTCGAGCTTCAATCACATCGACAAGCAAGTTTCATCGTGTGTGACGTCGTAACATCGGGCGAACGTATGCGAGTTAATTAATAATTAATTAGGTGCGGAGATGCGCGGAGATACGAAAATGTTGAACAAACTGCAAGTCGACATGCCATGAATAATCGGGCCATAGTTATCGGGTTAATCTGGCCGGAGCCGGAACGAGGAGCCGCGGGATGGCGCGTTATAACATCGGTTGTCGTTAAATACTTCCCTGTTGTCACGCTAATGGGCGATATCTGTATAATGCAACCAAAATACCGCTGACAATAAATTACGCAAGTTCGGCTTAACTAGCCAGACCGTAACCGTGGTTACGTTGCGAGGAACTATAATCATTAACGGTATCTGCGTAATGGTCGCATTCCGTCGTAGATATTACCGTAATCGCTCGTCGCTGACGTCGCATCGCGGGATGCGTATTACAAATATCCCGGAGGAAAATTCACCGCGATCGTGTCGTTGCTCTCTTAAACGGAATCAATGTATTATTACACACGGAGAGAGACTATAATTACAACACCGTGAATCCGGTGAAATATCGTTGGGAGAGGAGACAATTAGTGGCGGATTGTTTCGATCAGTAATATCGAAATTATTGAAAACAGTGACTATAAACAAAAGCTTAAGAATAAAAAGATATACATCGATAATTTTGGATTTTCAATATTCAATTATGAATTTTATTTGATAAATATGAGGATTGCTCTCAAAAATAATGATTCAAAGTATAGAAAGCTGTAAAAATTATATCTTGCTAATTACTAGCATTTTCATCGTGAAATTGTATTTGTGATCAGTTGGATATAATATGAAAAAGCAAAGTGCGAATATTTGCACAAAAAAGAAGTAAAATATTCATTGAAATCTCTGTTATTATATTTATCGTTAACATTTTCATGGACTCAATTTAAGAGAATATTAAGCGATTGTCGTTTTCATTTTTTGATACCATAGACTTGGCATATTTTTTTCGTGAATTATGCTTGAAATATGTTGTATATGTTGAGACATATTTATATTTTTTAGTATCAGTATTTTATTATTGATAGCATTATTCTTGCATTAATCTTTCAAGTCACATTTATTTAAAGATTTGTTTTGCACAGCTGTTTAGTTTTCATAGAAACAACTTTATTTTCAGATTTTTTTATATAAACCTTTTTGTATTAATATATAATCTTTTTTTATTTTTTAAATAAATCTTTAAAAAAGATTTCATAAAATAAACTTTTTTTCAACTCTAATACTTTCTTTATATTTTCCACTTTTATAAATGAAAGTTCTATATGTGCAGATACTTTCATAGGATAAATATGTTTATATATATTTATGTATATATTTTTATATTTTTTAAGCTTTAGAGCCTAAATTAAATGATATTCGTTTTATGTTACATTATTAAATATTTAAATTTCTTTATTTGATAGTTATTGTTTAAATTAAAATTATTTTTATTACCAGTATTAATAGTTATTTATATATTAATTTAACGAGGGTTAAAATATTCTAAAAAACTATAAACGTTTACTTAAAAATTATTGAATTATCCATTATATATATTCATAAACAACGTCACAAGTAAAAAAATAACTAAAAAAAATAAATGTATATCTAAAAAAAAATCAAAATTTAAAAATCAAAATAAAAAGAATGTTTCTAGGTAAAATCTTCCCTGCGCTCGTTAGTCTATCCCGATATTCGTCGTGTTCAAATATAAAAGTGATCGTCTAACGAGACGACGCGAGACATTTCGAGCGATTTAAATAGTTTGGCCCATGGCGTTCGCATCTTATATACCAAGTTGTTCGTCTCGGTAGACAAGATGGCTTCGTTCGGTAGGAAGGGCTAACCGAGTTACATAGACGTCTCCTTGGCAGCAACCAAGAAGGAGGTATCGAGAGAGGAGGGTGAGTAGGGTGGAGGGCACATAGAAGACGGAGACCGCCTCGGCGTCTTTGGACTCCGAGCGGGCTATGTAAGGAACCCAGGGGGGAGATTCGTTCCCTCCTTCTCGATGCCTCTCTTTCACCGTCTCGTTCCAACTCCCGTTCCACACCCGTCTCTCGGAGAGAATTGCTCAATTACCCGCTAAGTGCTCGGTCAGACCTATATTCTCGATTGTAGCTCGCCGCTAAGGGGACTATCGTAGGCCATAGCGGCGCGTGCCGCGGATTCGACTTTTATTCAAATATCATCGCGATTGCCCGGCGAGAGGCAAAGAGCAACAACTTGACTCCTTCGTCGAGGCGAAAAGCAATTGCGAAAATATTTGCCGCGCCGTGGCGTTTCGACGAACTAATTAAATCGCGAAAATCTCTTTACGAGGGCGCTTCGCTCTCGACAAGTCGACGAGTCGAAAATCACCGGCCAATTTGTCGTCGTCTCGATTTTTCAATAGATACAAATTGATATCCAGTCTGTATCTTAATACAAATGATTACTTGCTGATGTTGACAGAACGTCCCGTAGACTTTTCGCTGAGCGGCGGCCGCGAGTCGCGCGCGAGCAGCGACGCGCCCGTGGACTCCGACGACGAGGACGACGACGAGATCGACGTGCTGGGCGACGAGACGCCGTCGCCGACACCGACGCCGACGGCGACGCCAACCCCGACGCCGACCCCGGCACCGGCGCCCACGCCAACGCCGACGTCGACGCCGACCTTGACGTCGGCATCGACGATCTCCACCCCGACGTCGACGCGAAGCGGCACCCTGCCCCTGTCCAGACGCGGCACGCCACCGAGGATTCTCCACGCGACGATCCATCCGCATCCGCACTCGCACCCGCACCCGCATTCTCATCCGCATCCACACCCGGTCGGCCTGCACCATCCGCCGCAACACGGCCAGCATTCCGCCCAACGTCAGCATCGCTGAGGCACGTCACGACGTGGTCGAGAGTCACCGCTCGTTTCTTGCTCCAGAATATCACGGCAACCGCGCGTTAGAGAGGAAACGGATGATCCTCGTCCGATGGTACCGGTCCCCCCCGGTATCCCGCGACGACCGGATCTACCGAGAATTCACCTAGAGTAAAGCTTGCCGCGTAACGGAGAAACACGGAATTCGGCAGAGATCGAGGGCTCGAGGAAGAAAACCAACGTCCCTGCGTGTCTTTACGTGGTATTTACGTGTCACTGAAATAATTCACGCTATTCACAACGCAGAAACGGAATCGCCACCCGGAGCCGTTCACTGGATTATCCCGCTTGCGTAACGTTAATAAATAAAAAATGAGAAAAAGAAATGGAGTTTTGCCGGTTCCAAAAAAAATCTCTACTTTTTATAGCGAAATACGGTAAATAAATACGGTATCTGGTCTGTTGTTACTTTTTATAGTCAAGTGTAAAAAAAAAAAATAGGCCGTGGTTTTCGTTGAGAATTAAACTGTCATGCTCTAACGCGATGTGTACACTTGCTTTTCCTCGATTATCTTTTCCCAGGTATGTATGGCATTTTTCTAAAAGAATTGAATACGTAATGTAACTGTATTGAGAGAGAGAGAAGAGGGTTGCCGAATTTTTAGAGAACCGAACTTGACTTACATCAAACTAAATTAACGAATTAATTAAAAATATGACAGATACTTGAATGCGAATATTTGCACTTTCTCATTTGTGGCTAAAGATAAGATTTCGTTGTAAAAACGATAATAATCAGCGAGACGATAATAATCAGCGAAAAGTTTTTAAGTTTTCTATATTTTAAATTGCTATTTTTTAAGAGAGGCTTTCATATCTACTAAAAATTCGTATTCAAATTCAAAATTATATCATTCTTTACTCTTAAAGCCGTATCGGACCACAAATTGGAGATTAAGATTGGAGATTTCGACTAATTAGAATAACCTTGTTCAACAAGCAAAGATTGAAATTACAGATCAGTCTATTTTTCAATCGCGATATTAATAATGATTTCTAGCCACGTGATAAACACGCAACATTTATATGACAAATAGAAAATAAAATTAATTTGTGTTTTGTTAAATGTCAATGTCGCAACGCAATTAATAAGGTACTAACTCCGATTAAGATTGTTGAATTTCGAATAAGAGAACGATCTTGTAAATATAAAATAATTTAATTTATATATATATTTTGTTACAAATCTGCATCTGATCTGCATCATCATAAATCTCAATCATGATGCAAATCGCAACTTTATAATGTGATTGGACATCTTCAATCTTTAATCGGCAATCTCAATCTTCAATGCGTAAACCTGCAAAGCGAGTAAAAATCGAAATCGAATTTCTGGATGCTAATTTTATATAGTCACTATTATAGTCACTATTTTCAGCAACCTATTGAAACAATTTCTTCTAGATAATTTTTTAAGTGAGATTTCGTTGAATGTAGTGTCGACTAGCTTACCACTACTCTTCAGTGATAACACGCTAATCTCATTTATGAGAGTGGGACGTTGCCTCTCGGCGGGCCTAACTGGCCGCGTGCATCGACATTGACATTTAATTGCGTCGCGGATCGCAGCGGATGATGATCGAGGTCTCTTTACGTTGATCGTTTCGTTAATGGACGGCACGACATTTCGTTGCCCGTGGCACGAAAGACATTTTCTTCGCGAAAGTTAACGAGGCGTCGAGTCGACAACGGAGGGAGCAACGGAACACCCCGCGACGCTCGCGAGATTAATTATTAAGGCCGTAATTACGATCGAGCGGGATCGACGCTTTTTCTCTCGTACGACGCCACGACGTCGCGTGCGATCTCGCGCGCGAAGCGGAGCGAATTTTGCTACCTGTTGCGGGGGGAGGGGGGGGGGGAGGGGGGTGACGTTAGATCGGCAAGATCGGCAAGTACCTGTTAGGAAAAGGGACACGACATCGCGGTGGATTTTCCGGCGGGCGCGCGTCGGCGTCACACACGGCCGGCTAGGCGGCTGCGGGGCACGTCGTGCTTCCAGTTGGGGTGAATCCTAATACCCAGATAATGGGAAGTAATTGCGAGGGATCAGAGCGAGCGAAGCTACTCTGTCGGCTGTTGGGTTCGGGATCGCAGCGGGATGCGCACAGAGAGAGAGAGAGAGAGAGAGAGAGAGAGAGAGAGAGAGAGAGAGAGAGAGAGAGAGAGAGAGGGAGAGAGGAGAGAAAGGGAGGGAGGGAGAGGGTCGTACCGCGCTTCCATCCCTCATTCCCTTCATCCCTCTCCTCTCCTTCCCTACTTTCCCTTCTCACCGTCGATTCGCGGGAGTGGAGAAAGAGGACGAAGGGAGGATCGTAATTGTGTTATCGGGACGAAATCACGGGGTACATTCTCGGATACACATCGGATAGATAGATGGATACGCGCGTCGCGAAACCGTGCATCGCGAGATTCAATCTGCGTGAGATTTATTTCTCCGGGAGACGCGGGGCAGAGAAAGGAGAATTGTGCGATTGTGTCTGTGTACCGACGTTGCACGATGCTGCAACGTTCGGACCCTCGGAAGGAAGGAGACATTCTCTCGGAATGCGATTCATCCGAGGGATAACTCTCGCAAACGAAACGCTGCGCGGGGGGTCGCGAAAGAATGGGGGGGGAGGGGGGGGAATGGGCGGGTGGCGGAGGCGCGGAGAGGGCGCGTGTGCTTTGATGCGGAGGCAAGTATTGCTGTGGCGTTGTTTGAAGGAGGAAACAACGCCCCGGCCTAGCCCAGGTAAGCTGGTAAACTAATGAGATCACCGGGCCATTTATGACGTTTATTAGATTCCGTTAAGACGCCTATTATTACGGTACGTAAATAAAAGGGGGAGAATTCGCGCCCCTCGTCGGAGGGAGACGCGGAGCGGAATGCGGCGAAAATAATGAAATAAAGGACAATGAAGTGGCAGGTACAATGGCCAATAGGGCACGGAACGAGAGCGAGGACGGGCAAGGCGCCGGCGGGTGGCGAGAGTACGCGGGTCCTCTCTCTTTCCCTTTCACCCCCGTGTGTGGAAGGGGGTGCTGCGACAAGGGGTTACAGAGCGAGCCGCGCTTTAGTTCGGCGGGCTAAATGCAGTGGGCGTGTTCCCATTACTTTCATTATTTTCAGTCGCCGGGGTTCGGCGGGCTATCGATGCCCGAATGTAACGTTAGGTCGTTCGTGCGTGTAACGCGACCGGCGAAAGGTGGCCGACCCTTCTGAATCCTTCCGCCCTCCTTCGCGATCTTCCTCTCCCTCCCCCTCCCCCCTCCTCCTTCCAGCGATCTTCGCTGCGAGATCGATGGGGAATCGATCGACGGCGACGGCAGATTCGCGAATTTATCGGCGCGGTGAGCAAAGATCAATTTAATCCGCTCGAAAAGCGGACAGGGGAGAACGAGGCGAATTTATGCCTCCCTCTCCCCCGAAGTAGAGGAGGCCCCGCGCGAGGGTAAACCGTTAGCCTAACAAGCTGTCAAGACGTCGCCGCGTGTCAATTCGCGGCTCTCCAACGATCCCCGAAATAAAGCCGCCTAAAAACCCTTCAGCCGTCGGTCCGTCTACGACGAGCCGCGGACGAGAGTTTTCAGTTTCCGGCTGTAAAACGTCCAAAGGTCTCTCTCTCTCTCTCTCTCTCTCTCTCTCTCTCTCTCTCTCTCTCTCTCCGTTTTTCTCTTCTTTTTTTTTTCCTTCTTTCTACGCGGAAATTCCTACTTAATTACGGGGACTCGTCGAATCGGAGAGGACGGCGCGCGACGTGAGGAGGATCACGGAGGGACACGTAATACGCGAGGAAAGGAGAGGATACACGCTATAGAGAGACAACGGCGTTACTGTCCACGTGCCGTTTAACTCGATCACAGTGGCAATCTGGCCTCGTTTCAACCTCCGGTTACTACGACGCTTCCGCTAACAAATAACATTGTCGTCGATCCTGCGGGGGCGTTCTGATTCGATTTGCGCACCGTGAAAGCGCGCCCGGGGAAGGAGCGACGTGGCGAACGTAATGCGAAATGCGACACGCGGCGAGGATGAAAGGCCCGTCGAAAATGCCGCGTATGTTGTCTCTCGGCGCGCTCCTAATCAGTAATTTCGAAAAGCGCGAGTCGGCGCGATTGTTTAAAAGCCGCGCTACCCCGCTCGGCCTGCTACATTGGCACAAAGTACAGGGTAAGGGCACGGCACCCCGCGACACACACATTTTTTTCTATAACTCGGTACTCGGCGAGATCCCTATCTACACGGCATGTTTAAAAATAATTGCCGCGGTAGATCCGACGATAGTCACGGAGTCGCCCTCACCTTGGCGCTTCCTGGCCTCTCGAGTGGTCCTCGTTCTACGATATAAAGGCGAACTTGCCTCCGTCGTCCCCTTTAGGCGAGGGCGCACGCGGCCTCTTCCGCCACCGGTCGAGTGGCACCCCACCTTTCATCCACTCTATCACGGCGTTTAAAGAAGTAAAGACTAAAGGTCCTTTATACGTGTCGAGTGATCTCACCTCAAGATGGACCCGCTCGAAAAGCAGTCGGGGCTGCTCGACGACAGAGGGGATGGCGCCTGGTTTGTTACGCGAGAGTAAAAAAAAAAAAGAAACGTATCAGTGCAGCCCGAACGTAATCATCGTCGTTAAATCGCCGATGTACGATCCACGACGGACCGGAACGGGATGCGGACTTGCGGACGGAAAAATGTCTCTCTTCCCTTTTCTTTCAGTGTTTACAGCATTTATATTTATTTCACGTACAACTTGTATATATTATAATTATAATCGACAAACAGTAGTCTCTCATAACGGAAACAATTATTATTAAATGCGATTATAACTAAAGGGGCAAAGATACGCCCAGCCAGATAAGGCCTGAGCCTCCTACATTCAAAAACAAGATTACTATATATATATATATATATATATATATATATATATATATATTAGCCTTTGAATATTACAGAATTAGCTTTGTATATATGTATGTGTATATTGTTTTAGGGAACTTTACTTCTAACGGTTCTTAGTATTGTTTCATATCATTTCTCCCTCGTGCCCTCGATAAGGATCTCTCACGGGTCTACGATTAACATTGCGAGACCTCGCAGGAATCTCAACTTATTAAAAATACACATCGCTCGCGGATGTATTATTATTGCGCGTTATATGTATTTGTGCACAAGTACTCGTCATTAGGTACCTCATTTATAAGGGGGGGGGGTTTTTTCCAGGCGTTGTCTAGACACCACTCTAGTTAGGCCATTTACTATCTCCAATAAAATTATCCGGGAAAGCGCGCGCTATTAAATCTCTAAATATTTTACCATTAATAATCAATAGTAAACCTGTACAACGTGTACCCGAACGCTGTTTATAGGTTTTCATGACAGACATCCGGAGTATGCGACGAAAACGATTACGGAGGGGAGGGAGGAGAGCACGGTGATGATGCGATTATCGTTATAGTTTAAATCCACGACTCGGTCAAAATTGATGATCAATATTAAAAGAAAAAGAAAAAGATCGTGTCGGCGAGAAACGGCAGCATCGTTGTACGACGCGAAAATCATGATTCTGACCGACGAGTCCTCATGCAAGAATTCAAACGTCGTCGCGCAAGTAGTAGTCTTAATTAAATGCCTCGAGAATTTGCAAGAGATCAAAACGTGCGTTTCTCCCGTACGGCCCTCGGAGTATTAAATTAGCGGTTTGTTCGTTTGTTCGAGGCTGCATACGGGACGTGGCGACGCGAGCACGACTGAGATCGTGCGAGCCGATAATTAATTACAGTCTTGTCGAACGGTTTCCGCGAATCGTGCTTAAAAAGCGAAAAAAAAAAAGAAAACGATCCGCCTGTTGCGTCTTTGTGGAAACCAGAGGAGAGAGAAAAAAAATCAAAAAGAGGGGAAAAGCGCATTCTCTTTTTCACGGATTAAAAAAAAAAAAAAAAAAAACGCTTGGAAAAAAAAACCAATAAAATAAAGAGATAAAAGAAAGCTATGAACGTAAACTGATCCTAATGTCGTCCGTGATAGCGATGAGATGAAGCGAAATGAGGTAGCTAAGCAGAGCTGCTGCTTAGTGATCGAAACTTAATGAAACGCGAGGCCAATGAGCGCGATGCACGCGATAAACGTTAAAGTTCATAAGGAACCCGCAAATGGTTCGATAGTAATCTTGATTTTAAGCGAGCCTTCCATCGACAAGCGCATACAAAATCAATATATGTTATACATGTAATAACTAATCGAGAGAATTAACACGGTTCCAAAAGATCATTATGGACCAGTCCATAAGGGGAAAATAACATTGACGCGCGAATTGAAACGTCCAGTTTTAACGCCGTTCGAAACGAACCTCGTCGAGGTTCCCTCCGACGTTCAATGCGCAATTTAGTTAGACTTTCATGTATGTACCAGAAATTTTCGGTGACTACTCGCGAGAGGAAAATGTGTTACCCATCTAAATTTCGGTGAAGTTAATTTCGCTATCCGAAGGACCATTGAACGTGAACCAGATTTTATACGGTTCACTTCAGAGGAATTTTTTCTAATAAAAAAAAAAATAAATAAAATAAAAAAAAAGTCAAGATACGGTTAAGGTTTTTTTCCCGCAAGGGATTTTTACCTACGACGCGTAAAAGCAACAGGTGAATCCAACGTCTTGTGTGATGCGAGAAATTTACACACGAGACATTGTTGACTCTGGTACATACAAAGCAGTTGAATTACTATTATTATATATGTTTTCTCGCTAGCACATAACAGTATAAAGAATGAGTAAATATAAAAATCAAATATTAATAATGATAATAATAATTACAAAGAGAATCGTTATTAAAGCTTCTAACAATAATAAAAATGAAACCTTTCTTTGAGTTCGTAATAAATTAATGAGCTTTAAAAGCGCGTTCGTACAATTCAGCTAACAATGGCGATCGACGATACGAGGATGAGTTATGATTCGCCTAACTAGTTTCGTCGTCCTCTCGTCGCAATTCACCTTCATTATCAATCACGTTACACACAACGACGTCGGTGAGATTCAAGTGAAAGCGATTTAGTGTAATCTAGCTAAAAGAGCGTTTGGCAGAATTACATAAACAATATGTTATCGAATGCAGTGGCATTCGCTCGCAAGTAGTACAAATAAGCCCAAGTTAGCGTATACATACCTGGGATATCGAATATAAATTCAATAAAAATATGAGTTGTAAGTTATGTGGTTTAAGATAACATTCTCTATTATTATCATTTAGATATATGTCTGCTCTCGATGTACCATTCCTATTAGTTGCCCTATATTCGCTGCTTCGTAAACAAAAGTAAACGCGGCGTTAAGAACAGGGTTATGGAATTTGGTCGCGTGGTTGATTAGATTCAATATTATAGCCGCCCTATAATTTACACTTGTTCTAAGACGCAGGTAGAGATCGTATTACGCGTTAACTACTTAAGAACTCATTTACGCTAATATAGAGAACGAAAGATCGTTCTCCTTCTCTTTCTTTGTCTTAGAAGGACCAAATTTCATCAATGAAGAGAAGGTCTCGAAGCTCTCTGTTTCAACCTTGTTAATAATGCCTGCTCGTCGTCTTCCGCTTTCGACGAAACTCCGCGGAAACTCTCCGACCGATATTTGTCTCTCAAGAACGTCCTTCTCTCCTCTTTGTACTTTTCAATTCTTTCTCTACACTGCGGGTCTCCCAAATCCAGGCCGCCGAGATTCTTTAGTTGGATCTTGTCGGGGGCGTTAGAACAGGTGCCGGAGCTGGTGCCAACATTAGGGGTCGAGCAATGCTGCGCGTCCTCGGATGTTGGTTTCACCGAAAGCGAGATGTCCCCCGTCATTCGATTGAACTTGGCCTCGTCCAAGGAACGACTCAGCGCCGCTCGTGTTGCTCGCGCGTGACGCGCTCGCAGACAAGGCGGCAAATGCGATGACTCCTCGGACTTGCCCCTCGCGCAATCCAGCTCCTGTCTCATTTTGCTCTCCCTGACGATCTCCCTGCCAATCTCCGAATCAAAGCTCCTTCGATCTCTGATTGTTTCGCTTTCGTATTTTCTTCTCGTGGACGCGGACACATCTCCCACAGCGCCCCCGGACAATCTTTGTAGGGCCAATTCCTGCAAGATCGCTGCGGTGTCTCGTGGGGGAAGAACCACCGTATCGTCGATGGTCGGAGGCGGGGCGTTCGCGAATGTACTCGACGTATCCAACGTCCGTTCCATAAGCTCGGACGCCCCTTCCGGGGCGTGCGCTACTTCGCAAGGCTCGGCCGCGTTCTCCGAAGGTATTCTCATCTGGATGTTGCCCTGCATTTGATTAGTCTGCAGGCTGGAGCACTTATGACCCTCGTCGCTACGTTTGGAAGCGCATTTACGTATTTGTTGCGTATTAGTCTGCTGTTTCTGTGTATTATTATATCCGAAACTTTGGCACTTCTTCGACAGTTCGTTTGTACAATGGTCATTGTCATGATCGTCTCGCGTTACAGTAACGCTCGTTTTCTGATCCCCATCAGATTTGCTTGTGAACCGTGAACGGTTCATGACGTGCAAGGTGCGCGTCGCGCAATCCCGTTGCTGCGTGGTCGTATCTCTCAGACGATGAAAGTTCTCGAAAGTCTCCGTTTCCCCAAATAGCTCCTTCTCGTCACGCACCTCGTTCCGATTTGTACCAAATACATTCGCGTTATCTGCCTCGATGTAACACGCATGGACCTGCTGCCGCTGTTCCCTCGCATTAGATTCTTCACTCGTATTAATGTCCATCGTGCACGAGTAACGATTGCCGTTCTCTCGATCGCACAATTGAGAGTGGGTATCGTCTGCGAGATTATCTTCGTTTACAAGACCGAAACTCGTCTGCGGATCGGGTTCCACCCGGTCATGACTTGAATTCTTCATATCTGTAATATCGAGTATCATTTCCTCGCTTTCGTTTTGCGTCGGAATATGTCTTTCCATCGAGTCACCAACTCCCATAAACGCGTCCGTGGTTTCAGGCAACGTAAGTTCTAATAATGTTTCGGGGACGTTCTCCGACGTTGGATTTCCACCGCTCTCTACGAAAGAATCATTGGGACTAGTCAATTCGCTGATCGGTGTTGTAAAATTTGTCGTCGTCTTTCCAACAATCACCCAGTCGCCGGAATCATTGCTGCTTGTCGCGCGTGGATTTTCCGTATTAGTAAACACTTTGTCGGAACTGTCGCAGATTACGAATTCGGACTCGTCCAACTCCTGCAGAGTTTGCTCGCACGACATCGGAGAATCGAGATCGGTCGTATTAGATGGCAACCTTGGTAAATCGGTGGTAAGATCGGTGGTGAGACTCGGCGGATCGACAGATTCGCCACATTCTTTGGTTACCTCCTTCCTTTTTTCGTAGGATTTAGACGAGATCTCTACAGAGTGCAGGCTCAGTCCGCCTGTTACATCGTTGCTCGCAGTTGCTTCGCACGAAGAGGATAATCTATTACATGGTGTCATCTCTGTATCGTTGAAAATCGAGGCGACCACACTCGATTGAATCGATGCTCGATTTTCAACGCGCGAGAGCGACGTGGTCGCGTTTCTATTGCGTAATTTCGCATGTTCATCATAAGTTACGAGTCTCTCGCACGTCTCTAATCCCCTATCCCGGTCCTCTGAATTTATGGATAATCTATGGCTAGGCTCCGATGACTTGTCAGAGGACGACACGCTAGCTTCCTTTAATTTATTTGTACCGCTTCCATCGCGTTCGTCGCCAATCTCTAATGGCAAAGTGAAACTTCGGAAACTTATTCTGGGACTATTAGCCGGTATCGGCGATGCGGAGTGAGACCCTTGCAATGTGGCGGGCGTTAATGGTGTAGAAGCTTCTGACAACAATGGCAGGTAGCCTGGCGTTTGTAACGGAGATGGTGTGTCAACACTGTGAATATCTGCACTGGTTGCTACCATCACCTGAAAGATTTGATGAATTATACATAAAGTAGATGCAGAAAATAGTTGACTGGTTATAGAAATTAGAATAGTTTACATTAATTTACCTGATCGGGACTTTGGCTGTCTATGAAACGCAACTCGACGTCGCAGTGCAGTCTTTCCTCTAAACGAGATCGTTTCCTCTTGGATCCACCGGTAGCGGCGGCGCATTGATTTCCTTCGGTTCTTTGCCGACGCGGTGACGCTTCTACCGACGCTATCCCGCCACCTTCCTCTTCCGAAAGCATCCTCATCTCTCGCTCTTCGAGATCGAAATTTAGTTGTATCTCTGAGAGATCCAACGGTGAGGATGCGTTGGGCGCGTCGGCCAAGTGATCAAAGTATGAGTCATGCGAAACGGATCGACTGTGACCGCAAGTTCTGATGGGAGGTGGTCCTCCCAAAAGAGGTCCCAATCCATCCTCGCCGTCTAAGCTGTCGGCGCTCTTGACAGGTCTCAATCGCCGCAAAGAATTCAAAGAGCTTGGCACCGTTTCCGCTTGAGGTGGCGTACCAATTTGTCTCGTCTTCGCAATAGCCCCCCTACCGAACAGCGCTCTCCAATTTAGCGAAGGCGATCGTTTCGAACCATTTCTCTTGCGTGGTAATTCTATGACAGTATGATAACGCAGTGGTAAACCGGCTGGACCCGCCCCTACTTCAATGTAATCTGGTTCGCCTCTGAGGCTTCTATTGCGCGCTTCCTCTAGAGTAAGCAGTCGCGCGGACGTGGTGATTGCCAAAGACTTTGGTCTGCCAACTGGACCATCTCCGAATATAAGTTCCGCATAACAGACTAGAAATTCCGTCACAACCGCTTGGACCCCAACACCTTGAAGCGCTGCTACACCGCCTACTTCTAGTTCCTTGCACCTCAAGAGATTCGGCGCCCAGACGATGGCCACATTGCGAGGAGTCATACCTGTTTCTGTGCCACGTGCGGCTACCCTCACCAGATGACGCATCAAATATTCCAATGTCCTATACGTACAGTTTAACAAAGATTTAAAATAAATAAATAAAATAAATTGTCAAGTCAATTAAAAATAAAAAATGGACTACCTGTAATGCGGTGGCGGTAATTTTCTAACCGCGTCTCTCATACGTCTTAATCTTTCGGCGTCGCTGCCAGCTTGGACCGCATTGACGAAAGTGGAGTAAAGTTGATACGTGCACAATGGATTCGGCAGCTCTCTGAAATACATCTTCAATAACGATGCTACGGAGTGGATATCTTGCAATATACTCTCATCGGAATGCAACGCCGGTACTCTGTCCTCGTCAAAGGCGTTTCGCAATTTCTGGATGTTAGACGTTACGCCACTAAGGCGATATATACCATCGACTAGACCATGTTTCTCTATGAATTCCGCACAGCACGTCAAAACAGTAGGCACTATAATATGAGTAATCTTTTTCATTTCTCATTCTCTTTTACATAATTCACATCTAAATTATTAAAAATGTGCTGAATGAATAAAATTTACCATCTTGACCAGAGTTTAGCAGATGTTCTCCCAAGTCGCAGCCGAATACCCGCTCTCGCAGAATACCAGATTGTTTCAACCTTCTTCTCGAAGGCCGATTCAATATGAAGGATCTAAAGAAAGCGATTAGTTTGCCATGTTTCCGGAGTACAGGTTTTACTGGTAACCTCGATCTGACAGTCGTCGAAACCGTCAAGTGACGTGGCACTTTGTCTCCGATTACGGCAACGCATTCAGCCGGAAAAAATCCAACCGCGAATCCATGTTTTCCACGCCACCATGTACTTTCCCCCGGAGGAGGCATGTCTATAACGGATATCATGTCGCCTACCTGTTTGTTATATAAATCATTTTAATTATTAGTCATCACACGAATTTTAACTGCAGAGGTTTACTACTTTTTGAGTAATAGTGATGTTACCTGGAAGGAGATTTCATCTTGTGCTTGAGCTGTATAAGGTCTCACGGCATACGCCGCAGCGACAGCTGGCGTATTGATGGGACAGGAATCCGATTCTGGAACCAGAATCCTTCTTCCTCTATTATCGAGTTGCAACCAATTTAATACTGGACCACAGTTTAGGCCTTCATGATTCAATTGCGAGAACCGGTTCAAATAATCTTTCAGTATATCACAGGCATTTTTTGGCCGAACATCTGGAAGCTTTGTTAAGGAGGAAAACTTTCTGTCGAATATGCAACGGTGAAGCTGCTTATCAAACATGACGAAGTTGTCATAAGATCTCTGTAGCGTCCAACACGCGTCTCCGGATGTTATTCGTATGGCGTAACTCTCCGAGTCATTGGAGTCCTCGTTGACAGACACCTGAAAGTCAAACTATATCTTACAACAAGATCCTTCATGTTTGTTTTTCGCGTTCAGCGTGTACCTCAAGTGTACCGAGCTCGACGTGCTCATAGTGAAAGTGGGCGCACTCGTCGAGTTTCGGAAAGCGCGCGATACTGCTCATGTTGCTGCCAGAACTGACAGGCGTGCTGAAATCATCCGTCCGGTTGCCGCCCAAGCTCTGCAATTTCATCAAAGAGGTTAAGTACCAAGAATTCCCTCTATACGTCTATATTAAATTTGTATGTAACAAATTTGACATTTTTCTAAAAGCTTTTAAATAAGTGATATGAGCCCATGACGGCCGAGCAAGATATAATTTTTTTAAAACGTAACATACACCATACAAATTTTACTTTAACCTTTGGCTGAGACTCGATGTCGGTGAGCCGGTGAGCACGGGGCCTCTCTTGTGTCGATGGCCCAGGCATCTTTTGCAGCCTTTCCGTGGACGAGGACGAGGAGGACGAGGATCCAGGTCTTCGACTCGATTTGTCGCGCGCCAGGGTGACGGCAGGTTTTTACGTTTCTCTCAGTCGGACCATCGCTTCTCACTTGTCGCAATTATTCTGTACAGACACAACGTAAAATCTGAATATTACTATTGCCAGAAATATTCGTTAGACACTAGATATCCATGTAAGGATATCTTCTTCACATTTCCCAATGACTAATCGTATTTATGTCTGCTTGTTATCGGAGCTCTGCGTTTACTTAAAGATTTAACAAATCTCTGAAGTATCCGATATTAAATTAATAGAAATTTAATTATCTCTATAAGAAAAGCACAGCATGGATTATCGATCGTGGGTTTCTTTCTCACTGACGATCGCTCGCGAAGAAAGCATTCGTCTTTGGAGACGAGATCCGCTTACATTTTTTTTTTTTTTTTTTTTTTTCCTTAACGGCTGTACGTCGCGTGTTATCCGATATAGCGCAACTAAAACCGAAGATTCGTCGGGCAGAGAGGAAATCGTAACTACAGCTCCATCTCGAAACAACTCTTAGACGATCCTGCGACAAATGAACGTCCCGACAATCGCTTAATTCTCTACTCCGGACGGCAGGGTTAAACGTCGCTTTCCCGTCGCGAGGAATCAACGCCGCCCGAACGTTAACGCTCCTCCCTCTCGATTCCCCTCGCCCGTGAGCGCCGATCTCGCGGTTGTCCGTGCCCCGTCGATGCGTTATAACAAGGCGAGTCTATTATCTAAGGCGCGCGGAAGTGCCAATAACCCGAAGGCGCACAACGCGGCTTTTCAGGCCGCGCGACGCGAGAGATCCTCGGCCTCGCGCCGTCGCAAATTCGTGCGCCGAGAGATCTTCCTTCTCTTCTTTTTTTTTCCTATTTTTTTTTTTTTCTCTCTCGTAGAGCAATTCGCGCTCGACACGAAAAAAATTACCACCACGGCGAAACTATTACCGAAATACAGCGCGGATCCACAGCACTCGGACAGGACCGAACGACCGTGTATATTTACATCGCGAACGTACGCGAACGGGCGCGCAGAGAGGAAGAGGAAGAGGAAGAGGGAGAGGGAGAGAAAGAGGAGGAGGAGAAGGGGAGAGGCCGCAGAGAAAGAGGAAAGGGTTGATGTCGCGGATCTCCCTGCGCACCGGCAAGATCGCGAAGACTGCGAACAGCTGTGGGTCCCCACAGCTTCCCTCCCCCTCCCTCTCCTCTCGCTCCTTCTTATTCGTCACTGTGCGGGCCGAATCTTCGTATGGGGATATAACGGCGCTATTATGTCACGAGCGGTGTCTTTCTCCCCCCCCCCTCTCTCTCTCTCTTTCCTTCCTCTTACTCTATCTCTCTTTCTCAGTCAGCCGCACGCCCAACCTTCTCGTCGCGCACACTCGGGCAAGAGTGGTATAACTCGAGGGAGAGAAGAAAGGAGATGCCGGCGCGATGCAACGCGACGCAATGCTGCAAACAAGGCCGATCCATGTCGGAACAGACTAATCGGGACCAAATGGGACTCGAGAGTGCGACCCAAGGGAAGGACATATGTACTCACGCACCGCTCCCGATTTGAGAACCACTGCTCGTCACTGGTCAGCCGGATGTCTCGCCGCGTGCCCAGAGAGGAACGTACGCGCTTCCGCACCGTGTCCGCCGCCTCCCATTTGCCACCGTTCACCGACGTGACGTTGGGACTGGTGCTCGTGGTGTTCGCGCGGAGGAAGCGACGACGAACAACGACGACGGCGATCTCGACGCGGCTTCACATTCGTTCTCAAACCGCATCGCACCGTTCCGCTCGTCGTCGACCGAAACGCGAGTGCAACTCCGCGGGGCGGCCGCGGGAGTTAACCTTCGTCGAGACCAGATCAGAGACGCCGCTTTCCTTACGATGCACTGCCCACGATCCCACCCGCCCGCTTGCTACCCACCAACCCGTCAACTTAACTACCGTCCCAGACCTAACCTAACTTCGCGCGAGCCAACTTGACGTGGCTCGACGCGTCCATCACAAGTGTCGCCAACTTTTGCCAACGAGATTATCATATATCTCGGCTGTACATTTATTTTTATATAATTTTATACAGGACGTTCCGTTTTACAAATTGTAACAACACTTTTAAAGATAGATTCTTTTAGGAAACAAAAATTCGAATACTAAAATGTCGAGGCTGTATTTTAGAGCTGTTAACATTTTAAATTAACGAGTTGTATGTGTGCGTACATAAGAGCGTACGCGCATGCGCACATAAGCTTCTGTTTATCGATACACGATATGTGTATTGATATTGCAACATATCAACATTGCGCATTATATAGTGATTGTAATGCTCGTTAATTAATGGCGAATGATGTAATCAATAAAAAAGTTACTCTACAAGCAATGTAGAGATGAACAATACATTGTTTTGTAAACAAGTGGAAAAGTTTACGGAAATGTTACTTTATTTTATTAAATTGTAATAGCGTAAGCTTATATCTAAATACATCGTTTTTCCTTAAAAAAAAATTCTATTTGAAAAAAACAAGATAGATATTGCGCCATAACATTTAGTGGTATCTTCGATTAAACTTCAATTAACTTAATTGGCAATTAATGTCCATTTTTACTTACAAATTTAATTTATTTAATCTATTCTGTTTTTTTCTAATTTTTAGAACTTTAAAACAAAGTAAAAAGTAAATTAAACCGAGATTAAAGTTAATCTACATTGATAGAGATTTTAAAAAATGTCATGATTTGACCGATAAATTATTTCACTAAGTACACAGTATAACGCTCTCTTCTCTGATTTTCCTGTAATTTTGTAAATTTATGTATTTTCATGCGTAAAATATACTTTGAAACGGAAAACCGCAAAATAATATTACTTAACAGGTACTACTTGGCAGGTTAATTCAATTAAAATAATCGGAATTTGATTGAAGTCATTCTTTATTTTCTACATTCTTCACACTCTTGTCGTCTTTGCCTGTTTCTTCTGAACGCTTCTTAGATACGACAGATAACAAACTTTCCATGAGCACTGCTCGGGCTCCAAACGAGCTGTCTGTTCGCAACACCTCGAAGCAACGATCTCGAAAATCGGCGTTTACGCTGTTTTTGATGATGTTGCTCAGCGCAACACTCAAAACGTGACAGGATCTTGCATTTTCGTCATGACTCTCGTCAACGATTTTTTGACTCATATCGAACGAGTCCAAGGTCGAGATTCCCTTACGATTTTATGCTGCAATGTGATGTTCTGTCATTTATTATTATTCTGACATTTCTGACATCAATATATGAAGATATCCAAAGAAAGACCGCGTATTAGTATTTATATCCGATTGTCCACGCGAATAATAACAGAGAATTAAATAGAAAAATCAACCTTGCAGTGATACGCTTATCTTTTATGATACATTTATGCGTAATAATAAACCTTGAATTTAATCACAATTGTGTATAATTGTGCTATACGATCGCTCGGCGATCGAGTTGAAGGCGTTAATTCCCCATCCGGAGAAACTTAAAACACACGATTGTATATAATGGGATATTTATATCGACAATCGATAATGTCTGTTCTGTTCAATTGTCTTCCGGGATCACCTTCGTGGTCAGGACAAATTTATTCGTATGTAATAAAAATATTCCAGTTATATTAAACGCTCTGTATCATCGTCACGTGTTTTCTGAATGTATATGTCAATATATTTTTTTCCTCCTGAGAACCGTCAACGCTCGTCGGATATTTATCTACCGGACACGGCTATGGAAGATTCGCGATCCTTAGTATCTCAACCCTTCGCGTATGTCGCACCTGCGTCCCCCGCACCCCGCGTCGAAGCGTACACCGAGTCCCGGCCGATAAGGACGAGCTCGGTGACGATGCAACGGCAATGTCGGTGTGTGCGGCTCTTTTTCCCTCCTTTTTTTTCCTACATTTCTCTACGTAGCGACCCAATAGCGAACGTTCGTGCGGAAGGGAAAAAAAGAAATTAGATTATATGGTCACGCGGTGACGGTGACGGTGACTTGTCTCGTGTCGCGACCGATCGCGACGATCCCGAGGTGAGACGTCGTGGCGCAACGCGGTGGACCGGTCGTCCCGGAATTTTGACCCCGCGTGGAACCGCCGACCCATCTCGAATGACAGAACAGGAACGTGCGGACGAACCTAACCTCCAGGAGAAGCTGCGGCTCGCACCGCCGCGCAAGATCCGTCACCGGTGAGTCGACGTTTTTCTCTCGTAATATAAGCTCTCGTTTCGTCCTCGCGCGCGAGGAAGACGTCGAGATTCCGAGCCGCCCTCGCGCCCAGGACGAGATTTCGGGGGAGAGCGTTGACACGTGACCCTCGCGCCAGAAATGCGCTCGCACGCCGCCGACGCGTTTCGGCGGCGACGGTCCGAGCGGCCCGGGGAGCGACGGGGAGGGGACGGCACCGCGCGGCGCGCGCGAGCCAATCGGCGCCGCCGACGCGTCGCCTGACACACGGCACGGCCAATCGCCGCCTTCCCCTCATTTTTTGACAGCCTCGCGTGAAAATCTATAGAGACTGGCACGCGAGAATGTGTCCGATTCAAAATGCGGAGATTGCGAAACGGAAGAGATCGCCAGAAGAGAGAAAAGGGTCGAGAAAGGGAGAGATCGCCGTCCTCGAAATGAATGAATGTCAGATATATTCAAGTCTCTCGTCCCGCTCTCATCTTCCTCTTTGCTCCTGCATCTCTCAACATCGGCCGAATTGAACGCGCGCGTGTGTAATTAAATTTCGTCGAGACGGACGTCGGGCTCGGTAAGCGTAGTTCTTCACACGAATTGTTTGAGTCTCTTCACAAGAGGTGCGAGAGGTGAACTCTCGGAGGATCCCGGAGGACTCTGCCTTTCTGTTGACTTCGGAACTTTCGTACGACTCGCGCGCTCGTAACTCGATTCTCATTCGCCTCGATTCTCATTTTTATATTCCTACAGGTTGCTCGTTCGCGCGAGATCGCCCACCTGAAACCTGCGTTCGCGATCGCAATCACGAGCCCACTGCGAGCGTAATCGAGCGTGTTTCTTCACTTCCGACGCACGCTATCCTTGAAGACGACGTAAACACAAACGCGCACCTCCTCTTCGCATCTGCCTTGCGCATTAATGAACGAAGCGCCGTTTTTTGCGAATTTGACTTGCAAAAAAAGAAGAAAAAAAAGGGACGAAAAAAGATATAACGAAGACAGCGGAGAGGAAGAGGAGAACGAGTCCAAGAAAAGCTCGGAAATTCCAGTGATCGCCTTATTGATGATACGCCGGAGTCTCCGCGAGGGACCGAATGCAAAATAAATCGCCAACGCTCGATGACGTTACTCGCCGACGAACCTTGAACCCCCGAGCCAGAGCTTTGGTCGTGCTCGGCTCGTGCGATCGCACATACGTATTGCCCCCGCCGCGGGACGACTTGTCCCACATTCAGATTCACACGGCTAGTCAGTGCAACGCGCGGCGATCGCGGTACGAGTCGTCCTCTGCGAGTTACCCCCTTTGCAAACAACCGCGTTCAGCCTCGGCGCGGTGGATCGCGCGATCGACCGTCACGATCCTTACATGTCACTCGGACCGCAGGCGAATATATACGAGGTGGAGAACCTGACTGGGTATGCTACGCCGTCTTCTGGACTCCCTGTTCGGTACTTTTTCCCGCAATTTCATATCGCACCGACCGTCCACCACGTGCACCTGTGTATTATCCACGCACCTGTATCTCACATCTTATCTCCGCGCTATCTGTCATGTATCTCGAAGCGAGGAGCTGTCGCGTGGAGTAGTCACTTGAAGCACGTGCATCTCCTTTTCTTCTTTCCTCTTTCTTCATCTATCTTCTCCTTTTGTTGCGCTCGAGAGCGAACTACCTGCCTGCCTGCCTGCCTGCCTGCCTGCCTGTCTGCCTGTCGAGGAGTTCCACGTTTTTACACGCGATCCCTCCTAGTAGGACTCTCCTCCGGGTGAGTAGTGGGTCTAAATCCTTTTTCGAAGTTTCCTCAGTCATCTCTCCTCCCCTCCACTTTGTGGAAGATCGCAATCCAAAAATCTTCTTCCAAATCCAAAACTTCATCCTGGACCATGTGTACACGCGAATATATTTTTGAAGGTGACATCGAGTGCGCGGAGCGAACGTCTTCCGAGTCGGCGGGATCCAGCGAGAGGATTTGCCAGTCCGTCGGTCCCGCGGGACCCGCTCGCGCAAAAGCAATGTCGGAGGCGACGGTGAGCTTTGTCGTCGGGGAGCCCGAGCCCGAGCCCGACCCCAATCGCGATACCGATCCTAACGAGGTGCAGGAGATCGAGGATAGCTTCCCGAGCGAGAGCAGCGATAGCGGCAATTTGCAGATGCAGATCAATCATGTCGCGACAGGACTGGCCGAGCGTCGCAAGCGGCTCAGGTGAACTTCGCCCTTTTTTTTTTTCGATTTTTTTTTTTTCAGGGGCTCGATTGTGTGATCTTGAAATGAGATGGGAGTTACAAAAGGGAAAAAAATTTATTGGATTACCTGCGCGATTTCTTACGGCAACCTCTAATAAATTTCCTCACTTTTGTAATTTTCACAGCGCTTTGAGATACGCATTTCTCCTTCCCCCCCCTCGCCCCCTCCCTCCCGAAATCCACCCTTACGGATGAGAGGAGCCTCCGATTGTTTCATCACGCGGACGAAATTCCAATCGTTCGTTCGCATGGATGTTTCGCGAACGAACGGATTTTAATTTACAAGCCGCTGTACTCGTGAGGAGCCGGGGGGGGGGGGGGGGGGAGAAAGGAAACCAACTTGGACAAGCATTTTTTTCTTTAGGCTCTGTAACCTTTTTCACCTCTGTGACTGCGCGACAATGAACGTTTGAATATTCAAAAGAGACTTCCAAGCGGCCAGATACGATCCGTCGTATTTTTGTAAAAGCGGGTTTTTTTTTTCAGCCTTGCTCGTAGCAACGCGTTTCCCTTCCTCTTACACGGCGCGTTATCGGGAACATTTGCATTTTAGGCAAATCGCAAAATATATGTACATATGCACTAATTTCTTATTTTGCGTATTACCGTCGCAAACGTCACAAAAAAACGATTCGACCTTACGCGGTTAGCTCGCGAAATAACTCCGAGATAATGCAAAAAACTCTTTCTTCTTCGTTTTTTCTTTTTTTTCTCCCCTTTAATTTTTTTCTCTTTTTTTTACACATAGCTACGTACACACACCACGCGAACATCGCGAATTACATCCGAATTAAGCTATATAAACAGAACGTTGTCGCGCGCTTCTCGTGCGCGGTCTTTCTTCGAGAGACCGAGAGACTGAATGGGAAATTGTAATCTCTCTTCTTCGTATCCGCGATAACACATTAGACATTGGACGGAGAGTGAATGGTTACGTAATGTGTTTTCGCGCGGTGTGTTTCAATTTTAGAGCGTGTCGTAATTCGTGAGCTTTGAAATCTTCATTCGATCTTCATATATGTTTTGAACTTTGCGCTTTCGGTGATCGCACATCGGGGGAAACGGAGAAGGAATTTAAAATCTTTTAAATTCCTTAAAAATGTAATTGATGACGAGACCACCTTTTCGCTCGACACGCGCAGCGAATCGAAGATAAATGAAGAAAAAAAGCTTGATTAAGCAAATTTGAAATGTCGTATCGCGTGATATCAATGAATCGTGTTTAATTTTACGATCTTGCTCACGCCAGTATTACAGCATTCTCAGGCGTGATATTATTATTATTTTGATAAAAAATATCAGAATGAGGTCTTCTCGAAGAGATGTATCACGTTTTATCTCAAATCGGAATAAGATACGGAACATCCCATAAATGATTGTCACTTTGACCTTTGGCCTCGATATTTTGATACTTTTATTAATAAAAGAAACTCGAGCATTGCATGAGACTCATATTATAAGAGCAAAAAATGTTGAATAAAACTTTAAAGCGATAAAAATTTTAACAAAAAGATCTTCTGAATCGATGATATTTATTTTTTTTTTAAGATGACTTGTTTCCTTCGTGTTCATTTACATAATAAAAATAATAAAAATAATAAAAAAATACAAAAAATATTTTAGATGCTTGGATAAAAATAAAACACATTGTATAGAGAAGATAAATTTTGAGCAAGTGAATCTCATGTAATGTAAAATAATGGAAATATTAATTATTCATAAATAGAAAATTATTAAGAAAATAAAAGGACTTAGGAATATTTGCGTCTCTTTCATTTTAAAAATCGTAAGGAGAATTTATAGATATCTTGGAAGAAAAGTTTAGGTAATCCGTAAAAAAAACTGAGTGAACTCGTGTCGTGTCTTCCTTGAGCGTCGACAGAACAGTCAAGAAATAAACTTATTTATTTTTTAATTTTTCCTCAAGCTGTATTTTACAATATGAATTACACACATGTTGACTCAAAAGTATTTATGTTTCATAGAATTAATGAAAAGCATTGCAAATTAATGTCTCGGGATGCATTTTTGAAAACCATATATTTGCAAATTAATTATTATTGTAACGTTAATGCTAAGCAGAAAAAAATATATTTCGCATATTATTTTGCTTCTGTTGTCGAATTAATGTCTCGGAGAGCATTTTTGAAAACCGTATATTTTTGCATGTCAATGATCATTATAGTGCTGAGAAAAAAATTCTACTTTGCATGTTATTTTGCGTCCTTTCATTAAAACAAGATAACTTTATTTTTTTACGTATGCATTTATATTTTTATCACTTTTCTCATCACTTTTCTCATTCTCTTTCTCCATATCTTCCCTATGTCTTTAGAAAGTTTTTATATTTCTTTAGTACGCCCCTTACTGCTAATAGTAGTCATTGCGCCATGGAAGACTCTCGATGAAATATGACGAAATGCAATGAAAGAAGCAATGGAAAGAAGAATTCCATACAGATGTGGTAACGCCAAACTTGACTTGCAGGATTATTTGTATCTCTTGAACTTGTCAATCTCGTAGAGGAGAAGACAGGCCGTCCGTCCTATTTAAAAGAATGGGAGATATAATCAAACATAATAATGATAAAAAATTCCAAATTGATCTGTAAAAATAACTATGGACAGAGTTATTTGATTCCTGGATCTCGCAATCATATGTTTATTCCATTAATCTGGAGTTGGTAAACATTTGGATTCGTTTATTATGAGAATTGCATAATGCTCAAACAATTTGTCGACGTATATATTTTTAAAACGAGCATGACGGAAAACACCGAAAAAAGTCTCGCCAATCAGAAGAGAAAAATACGAATAAAACATGATCGAATGTTTATCAATTTTAAAATTAACATAACTTTTATTATAATAATATTCCTTTCATAATTTATGCAAAGACGCGATTGGACACGCGCCTCAAAGGAGAAAATAAAAATTTAAAAAAAGATGATACTTTGTTTACAATGAATCAAAAAATATGAATAATTTAAAACATTGAAGAAGAACGTGGATTAAATTTTTTAAATAAGAAAAAAATGTGCACTCGACAACGATATTGTCTTGTCAAATGAATATATTATTTTTATTTTTTGGACATCAGAATGATGCGTTATTTTATTCAATGGCAGTTAAGTTAAACAAATCTTATCGAAATTATGCCGAATGTAGCAAGTATCATAATAAATAATTTGCTACGCAAAGAATGTTTAAGAATAATTTATTCAAACGTTTTGTTCTCTATTCTTTGGAGATGGGTGCCACAACCCGAGATATTTTTGCTCGTAACAAACTTGAAGAATACTTACGATCGATATTTATATATATGGCATAATTTGTGAAGTTTAAAGATAGAAAAATATGTAATGTCATTTGTGATAATATAAATTTTGATAATATAAATGAATGCTCATTGATACATATGCTCATTAATTAATGTATAATTCAACAGGCCCAGCATGTCGCAGGGTACGGTGATGATTCAAGCGCAAAATCGGATTCACGAGAAGGACTTTACCGTTGCGACTCCCGAAGAATTCGTACATCGCTTCGGCGGCTCCAGAGTTATCAACAAGGTAAGAATTTGCGAATTTCCTTGCTAAAGCGATCTAGGAAAAATGATTGATTGCGAAATTTTATTTTATGAATCATCATTTCAGGTGCTGATCGCCAACAATGGTATCGCAGCGGTTAAATGTATGCGATCGATACGACGCTGGTCATACGAGATGTTTAAGAACGAGAGGGCCGTGCGTTTTGTGGTGATGGTCACACCGGAAGATTTAAATGCGAATGCGGAATATATCAAAATGGCAGATCAATACGTGCCCGTATCGGGTGGGACCAACAACAACAACTACGCCAATGTGGAATTGATCGTCGATATAGCGATACGTACCCAAGTCCATGCGGTTTGGGCCGGGTGGGGCCACGCTTCAGAAAATCCTAAGCTTCCAGAATTACTCCACAAAAATAACATCTGCTTTATTGGTACAAATAATATAAAAAGTCGAATGTTAAAAAAAACGAAAGATACAATATATATTTCTATCATTAGCTGTTATTTCATTGCGATGAGAATTGATAAAATTATAATAATTTTCCGTAAAATTTTAACATATTTTTTTATATTTTTATGCACTTTTATATTCTTACATAAATACTAAATTTTCTAGGACCGTCCGAAAAGGCCATGTGGGCTTTGGGTGACAAGATAGCATCCAGCATAGTTGCTCAAACCGCGGACGTACCAACGCTTCCCTGGTCAGGTTCGGAATTAACAGCGCAATACAGCGGGAAGAAAATCAAGATATCATCGGAACTTTTTAAAAAAGGATGCGTTGCCACTGTGGAAGAGTGTCTAGCGGCAGCTAACAAAATCGGTTTTCCGGTTATGGTAAAAGCGAGCGAAGGTGGCGGTGGTAAGGGGATCAGGAAGGTTGAAAACGCCGAGGAATTACCCGCTTTGTTTAGGTAAATCCAAAGTTTCGCTTCCAAAAAAAATTTACTATGTAACATTGTGTGTAATTCATTTTCAAGGATTTCTATTATTTAGGCAAGTGCAAATTGAAATACCTGGTTCACCAATATTTATCATGAAACTAGCGAAATGCGCTCGTCACTTGGAAGTACAATTATTGGCCGATAACTATGGTAATGCAATATCATTATTCGGACGCGATTGTTCTATCCAGAGGAGACATCAAAAGATCATCGAGGAGGCGCCTGCCGTAATCGCAAAGCCACAGATTTTCGAAGAAATGGAAAAAGTAAATATCAATATTTACATATTTTTGACAATACATTGATATGCTATTAATTGTCTGTTATCTAATGATAGGCTGCTGTAAGATTAGCAAAAATGGTGGGATATGTTAGCGCGGGCACCGTCGAGTATCTGTACGATACGGCTGGCAGATATTATTTCCTGGAATTAAATCCACGCCTTCAAGTGGAACATCCTTGTACCGAAATGGTATCGGATGTGAATTTACCAGCCGCCCAGCTACAAATAGCGATGGGCTTGCCATTACATCACATTAAAGATATACGTCTTTTGTATGGTGAAAGCCCTTGGGGTGACAACCCGATCGATTTTGATCAGCCGCGTCATAAGCCTCAACCGTGGGGCCATGTTATCGCGGCTAGAATCACCAGCGAAAATCCTGACGAAGGTAAAATTGTTTTCTATCGTGAAAAGTTTAATTTTATATATTTAATTTTATAAATTATACAATCGCGTGGGTTTTAAGGTTTCAAGCCGAGTTCAGGGACGGTGCAGGAGTTGAATTTCCGATCGTCCAAGAATGTATGGGGCTATTTCTCGGTTGGAGCTTCGGGAGGACTTCATGAGTTCGCGGACTCTCAATTTGGCCATTGCTTCTCGTGGGGCGAAGATCGTAATCAAGCCAGAGAGAATTTAGTTGTAGCCCTGAAGGAGCTGAGTATCAGAGGCGATTTTAGGACAACAGTCGAATATCTTATCACTTTGCTGGAAACTGAATCCTTTCAGCAGAATAACATAGATACCGCTTGGCTCGATTTGTTGATCGCCGAACGTGTTCGAAGCGATAAACCGGACGTCTTATTGGCCGTTACCTGCGGAGCGCTTCATATCGCTGATAGAATGATCACAGCTGCTTTTACTGGCTTTCAAACTGCCTTAGAAAAGGGTCAGATACAAGCCAGTAATGATTTGGATAACGTTGTTGATGTAAGTACTTGTTCGAATGATGCTTTGAAAGATGGTTTTTTTTTTTAATCGATCTATCTTAGAATTAATTCTGTGTCATAGATTATATTTTCATGTTTAAAGATTTTCTTTCATTATATCATATGTTGTAGGTGGAGCTTATTAACGACGAATTCAAATATAAAGTACAGGCTGCCAAATCTGGTCCGAACAGCTATTTTCTGGTGATGAATGGTTCATATAAAGAGATCGAAATTCATCGCATGTCGGATGGAGGCTTGCTGCTTTCATTAGACGGCGCCAGTTTTACGACTTACATGCGCGAAGAGGTGGACCGTTATAGGATTATCATTGGTAACCAGACGTGTATCTTTGAAAAAGACAACGATCCGTCCTTATTGAAATCACCGTCAGCCGGCAAGTTGATTAATTTCTTAGTCGAGGATGGCGGCCACGTTGGCGCCGGTCAGGCGTACGCCGAAATCGAAGTGATGAAGATGATAATGACCGTTACCGCCAGTGAGGCGGGAAGTGTCTTTTACGTCAAGAGGCCTGGCGCTATATTGGAAGCCGGTACATTGATCGCGCATCTCGATTTGGATGATCCATCATTGGTGACAAAAGCACAAGAATACACAGGCCAATTTCCTGCAGCGTCGGCGTCGGCCGTACCGGAGAAACTGAATCACCTTCACGCCAAGTATCGAAACGCCTTGGAAAATACGTTGGCTGGCTACTGTCTCCCCGATCCATATCACTTGCCGCGTCTGCGTGAGTTAATCGAGAAGTTCATGTTTTCGTTACGCGATCCCAACTTACCATTGTTGGAACTGCAGGAAGTGATTGCGACGATATCCGGCAGAATCCCCGTCTCAGTCGAGAAGAAAATTCGTAAACTAATGTCGCTGTATGAGCGAAACATCACGTCGATCTTGGCTCAGTTTCCCAGTCAACAAATCGCCGCTGTGATCGACGGACACGCGGCGACTTTATCCAAGAGAGCTGAGCGAGACGTTTTCTTCTTGACTACTCAAGCGATTGTGCAGTTAGTACAAAGATACCGAAACGGTATACGTGGTCGGATGAAGACTGCCGTGCACGAACTTTTGCGACAGTATTACACAGTCGAGAGCCAGTTCCAACAGGGTCACTACGACAAGTGCGTCTCCGCGCTAATAGAAAAGTACAAAGACGACGTAACTACCGTGACCGGTATGATATTCAGTCATAATCAAGTAACGAAGAAAAACGTTCTGGTCACTATGTTGATCGACCATCTCTGGGCTAATGAACCGGGTCTTACGGACGAGCTCTCGAACACGCTGACGGAATTAACGAGTCTGAATCGTACGGAACATAGCCGCGTCGCGCTGAGAGCTAGGCAGGTGTTGATCGCCGCCCATCAACCTGCGTACGAACTCAGGCATAATCAGATGGAATCCATATTCTTGTCCGCAGTAGATATGTACGGGCACGACTTCCATCCGGAGAATCTGCAGAAACTTATTCTCTCAGAGACATCTATCTTTGATATTCTTCACGATTTCTTCTATCATTCCAATCGCGCGGTGTGCAACGCGGCCTTGGAGGTCTACGTGCGACGAGCCTATATCAGCTATGAGCTGACGTGTCTACAACACCTGGAACTATCCGGCGAGATTCCGTTGGTGTATTTCCAATTCGTTTTACCCAGCAATCACCCAAATCGTCAGAATCAGTCTCTGGTAGATCACAGAGCCGGCGCGATGGCAGCCTTCCAGAATCTTGATCATTTCAGTCAATATACAGACGAGATCTTGGATCTGCTGGAGGATCTATCGAACCCCACGCCGATGGTATCTGCAAAACTATTAGAGGCAGTGGAAGCCGTTGGTAGCGAGTCACGTCACAGTACATCGATCAACGTCTCTCTAAGCGCGACTGAAACAACAACCGCAACCACAACGGCAACGACTACCAATGATAAGTCCGCCGAACCGGTTCACATACTAAGCATAGCAGTCAAGGAGAACGGCACCGAGGACGATGCTACCATGGCCAAAATGTTTGGAGATTGGTGCGCGAACAACAAGGACGAATTAATATCCCGCGGCATTCGAAGAGTGACATTCGCCGCGCTCAAAAAGAGACAGTTCCCCAAATTCTTCACTTTCCGTCAGCGCGAGGGTTTTGTCGAGGATAGAATCTACCGACATCTCGAGCCTGGTTGTGCCTTCCAATTGGAACTGAATCGTATGCGAACCTACGATCTCGAGGCTCTTCCGACGTCCAATCAAAAGATGCACCTGTATCTCGGGCAAGCCAAAGTCGCCAAGGGTCAACAAGTTACGGACTATCGCTTCTTCATCCGCTCGATTATACGGCACTCCGACCTGATTACGAAGGAGGCCAGTTTCGACTATCTTCATAACGAGGGTGAGCGCGTTCTGCTCGAGGCCATGGACGAGCTGGAGGTCGCGTTCTCGCATCCCCTCGCTAAGCGCACCGAGTGCAATCACATCTTCTTGAACTTTGTACCCACGGTCATTATGGATCCCAGCAGAATAGAGGAGAGCGTGACGAGTATGGTGCTGCGTTACGGGCCGAGATTGTGGAAGTTGCACGTGCGACAGGCGGAGATAAAGATGACCATACGACCCGCGCCAGGAAAACCGACCTCCAACGTGCGTCTCTGCATCGCCAACGACAGCGGTTACAGCATCGACCTGCATCTCTACACGGAAGCGACCGATCCCAAGACGGGCATCATTCGCTTCGAATCTTATCCACCCACCACGGCGAACGCCCATTGGAGGCCGGGTCCTATGCACGGGCTGCCAATCTCCACGCCGTATCTGACCAAGGATTACCTCCAGGCGAAGAGATTTCAGGCGCAGAGCGCCGGCACGACTTACGTCTACGATCTGCCAGACATGTTCCGACAGCAGCTCGAGAAATTGTGGCAGCGATATGTCGAGGAGAGGCCACCGAGTGACGGTCAAAATCGGATTACGATCCCCAATCCAGTGATGGACGTCGTAGAATTAGTGCTCGACGGTGAACAATTGGTCGAGCAGAAGCGGCTGCCCGGCGAGAACGACGTCGGCATGGTCGCGTGGCGGTTCACTCTGTACACCCCGGAGTATCCATTCGGTAGAGACATTATACTTATCGCTAACGATTTAACGTATCTGATAGGCTCGTTCGGGCCTCGCGAGGATCTGGTATTCTGCAGGGCTTCCGAGAGAGCGAGGCAGCTCGGTTGTCCGCGGATATACTTCGCCGCTAATTCCGGAGCGCGTATCGGCTTGGCCGAGGAAGTGAAGGCGCTCTTCCGAATTGCATGGGAGGACGAGAATGAATCAGAGAAGGGCTTCAGATACATATACCTCACACCGGATGATTACGCGCGTCTGGCGCCTCACAACTCGGTGAAAGCCTCGTTGATCGAGGATCCCGCGGGAGAGTCGCGTTACAAAATCACGGATATCATCGGCAAGGACGACGGCCTAGGTGTCGAGAACTTAAAGTATGCCGGTCTAATCGCGGGAGAGACGTCAAGGGCCTACGATGAGATAATTACGATCTCGATAGTGTCCTGTCGCGCGATTGGTATCGGCTCCTACCTGCTGCGTCTTGGCCAGAGAGTAATCCAGATCGAGAACTCGCACATCATCCTGACCGGTTACAGAGCGTTGAACGCAGTGCTGGGTCGCGAGGTTTACGCTAGCAACAATCAGTTGGGCGGTACGCAGATCATGCACAACAACGGAGTATCTCACGCGACCGATCCTCGGGACCTGGATGGAGTGGCGACCGCCTTGAAATGGCTGAGTTACTTCCCTAAGACTAAAGGCGCCCCGCTGCCGATACTATCGCCTGTTGCAGACCCGATCGACCGAGAGATCGCTTTTGTGCCTACCAAAGCGCCATACGATCCGAGATGGATGCTGGAAGGCAGAAATTGTACCGTCGAGTCGAACGTATGGGAAAGTGGCTTCTTTGATCGGGGCTCGTGGCATGTAGGTTCTTTCTTCTTTTTTTTTTCTCACATTAGGATTTTATAAAAAAATATTGTTAATTTGCTTTTGTCTTACGAAATAGGAAATCATGAGACCGTGGGCACAAACGGTGGTGACGGGACGCGCTAGGCTCGGTGGTATACCATGCGGCATTATCGCCGTTGAAACGAGAACCGTCGAGTTGCATTTACCAGCCGATCCTGCCAATTTAGATTCGGAGGCCAAGACTATATCTCAGGCGGGCCAGGTTTGGTTTCCGGACAGCGCGTACAAAACCGCTCAGGCTATTCAGGATTTCGGTAGAGAAGACCTGCCGCTATTTATCTTTGCCAATTGGAGAGGTTTCTCTGGCGGCATGAAAGGTAAGGTCAATTAACCGTTGCCTCAATTTGCTAATTGTGAAAACTAATTGTCTCGCTTACAGATATGTACGAACAGATTGTCAAGTTCGGTGCGTATATTGTGGACGGATTGCGGCAATATTGCAAGCCGATATTCGTTTATATCCCACCGAATGGGGAACTCAGAGGCGGCGCTTGGGCGGTCGTTGATCCTATGATAAATCAACGTTTCATGGAAATGTTTGCCGATAACACTAGTAGAGGTGGCGTCCTGGAACCCGACGCGATAGTAGAAATCAAATTTCGTAACAAGGACATCGTGAAAACTATGCACAGAGTCGATCACGTTATATTGAAGTTAAAAGTAAGGAGTCTTTTATGATTTATATTAAACTTTTGATAGGTTTACATAAACTCACTAGTACGTTTCTAGGAAAAATTGTCAACCGTAAACACGGTGGAGGAACGAACCGAGATCGAAGCACAGATTCGTAAACGCGAGCAGGCTTTGGAACCGATGTATCGTCAGGTCGCCGTTCATTTCGCCGATCTGCACGATACGCCGGAGAGAATGTTCGAGAAGAATACGATCCACGAGATAATACCATGGAAAAAGGCACGTCGACTACTTTATTGGCGGTTGCGACGACGACTTTTCGAGGATGAGATTAAGAATGAGATCTTATCGACGCAGCCCAGCCTCGATGTTAGACAGGTGGAAGCGATGCTTCGGCGCTGGTTCATCGAGGATAAAGGAGCAACGGAATCGTACTTGTGGGATCAAGACGAAGCTGCGGCTTGTTGGTTGGAGACGCAACGCAAAACTGACGACAGTGTCGTCTCGCGTAATATAACGTGCGTGAAAAGAGATGCGGTGGTAACGCGTATCAAGGAAGCTCTAGAAGTCTGTCCGGAAATAAGATTAGACGTGGTACTGGAAATCGCGCACAGATTACAACCGGCCGAGCGAACGGAGTTGCAAAGAACTTTAACGCAAATAGAGACAACGGGACAGGAACATCATAAGGACTCGAGCGTTTCGTCTTGAGTGCACTTCATATAAGCGTACCTGCTCCACGCTATTCATTCCAGCTTATTAATGTTGAATGCGTATCAATAGTACAAGTCATTATCAAAGATTTATAATTATTCATATCAATCTAGATATATCGTGGTATTAAGGGTTAATAAGAATAGGTATATTTCGAATAAATAGAGTGTTTCGTAAGATTCAAATTTCGATGGATCTAGACATAACCATGACTTCTTTTTGACGTCACAAATCGAATTATTTCGATGTCGGTTTAAGTTTTAAAAAATTTTTATTTAAAAATTGGTGATTCGAGGTGATTAGTAGACATTAGGATAGTGTCTAATTAGCATATTAAATTATTTCGTGATTTCTGTGATAACGCTCCATATATTCGAAAATATGTATTTAGAGAACAATAGAAAAGTATGTCGCGTTGCCACTCTGTGTTTGTGACAGGCTTATGAATTGTAGTTGTATGGGAGTAGAAAGGTTTATACCCGAAATAGCGCACGTTCCTTCAGCTACAAATTCTTCCAGGATTTTCCCATAAAATCCGCTAGATTATCATTTCTATATCAAAAATTAAATACCTTTATGTCTAATGTAAATCTAAAAATTTATTACTACTTTTATTATTAAAGTAAATTAATTAATATTTATAAAAAAACAATAGTTAATTAGTTAATTTTATTTATTTACAACAATATGTTAATTTGACATATTTTTTTAATTTTTAATTTCATTCTTTGTTGTAATACTTTTTGATAATAAGATATCATTCGCAATTTGCGATATCCTGTACGTGTATCTGAAAGAACATGCGTTACTAAAAATGCGGAATACTGTATATAAATTATATATACACACGTGGCGCACAAATATATAAAAAATGTATATTTATTTTTTGAAGGAAAACATTGTAAGACTTTGACATCACGAAACAATATGCTCGCGCAACTGCCGCATTTAAATAGCATTATCTCATAATAGATGCAAAACAATGTATACATTTCATGTAACAATAATCTCTTTTTTTTTTCTTTCTTTGCGGAAGATATCCATTTCTCTTTTTCAAATATTATCACATTCTTTATAAAATGTTTGCGAAACACTGCAATTAAAATTTATTAATCTTTAACAGACAACTTAATTGAATCTTGTATGCATTTATATGTTTAGTTGGATTAATTCGACATCCCGCGCAATTCTCTTGTGCAGATGATATTCACTGCGCGTTTTTATCATGAAAAACACACGCACACATACACTCTTTTTCTCTTAAGCTTTTATATATTTTATACAATTTTTGGTAAAGTTGCTATGTGAATAGTATATCACCTATATCCGAGAAAAACTTCATAAAAGAAACTCTAAAATTCACATAATTTTCAAACCTACGCAGTAAAAAAATCCTCAAAAAACTGGTATCTGACTCCGATGTACATCTATTAGGTCATCATCCAAAGTGAGTAACACCATAAATGAAAAGAACATGGCTAATGCGGAAAGAAAATGCCAAATGTCATGAGAATCAAAAAAGTTCAATAACGCGCAAGGTTTATTGTAAAGGCGAGATTGGGCTGGTGTAAGAGCCCAAGAAATAGTTTTATTTACGAAGAAGTACAGAGCTGCTCCCCAGAATACCATAGATAAAATGATGTAAATCCCAGGTATGAGAAGAATCCGTTCTCTGTGACAAAGCTAGAAAAAGTTTTCGTATTGATATTAAAAAGTTTTTGTGGCCGCAGAAAAGGAAGAAAGAACAAGAAAATGTTTATACCTTCATCATAATGTAAAAGAATGTATATAAAATTAAATTGGACATCAATATAGCCAATAAAAACGTAGCGAAATTGCCCTCTTGATACATATTTCCATATACAGCGAGACCAACATTCCACATGTTTGCTAACACGAGCATTATGAATCTTGCGGGATAAAGTGGCCGCAATAAGTGCCATATGCCGCAGCGTGCTTCATGCTTGAATCTCTGCAAGATATTAATAACGAATATGTCTTACGCGTATATATACACACAGTGCAGACAATATTAATATTTACCAGTATTACTCTCTTAAAAACGCTTCGATTGAATTTGCATCGCCCCATATAATATATTTGTACAGTTAGAAAGAAGCAGATTAGCAAATGCAAAATAGAAAATATTATTAAAAAGCATTTGGAACCATTTAGAACTCCGATCAACCCTGCGAATATTATAACAGCCAACATTCCAAATGTTACCGGCGCTCTGGCATTTATATCCGGATGGCGATTTTGATAAATTTTGATCATGCACAGCACTGCGATCACATACATAAAACTGGTGTCTAGAATGGACAAAAGAAATTGATTAATTATTGCGTAACGAAATATATTTTATGATTAATGCTACTTACCGAATTGAAAATTACTACGGCTAGGACACACATGATAACTCGCCGACAATATGCCTTCCATTATTAATGCAGTGCCCATTGCGTAAAATAGACCGTAGTGTTGCGGTATGCCGTAGCATTTGACTTTTTCTTTATCTAGCTCATTGTGCTCGCGAGAGGAAGTTAAAAATATAAATAGTAAACCTAGCGTAACATATCCGAAATTTGAGAACACATGATTGAAATCGGAAAGTAGACCCAATGGATGGGCACACAAGAAATTGTAGTAACACATATCTTGATTTCCAGTTGTATGAAGCACACGCTGATACGTTACCGCCAGCTGCACGACTGGCAATGTATAGAATATCGCGACGGTTGCCAAGTAATATAGATATAAGCGAGATTTATGTCGAAGTATCCTCGGATCCTTGCGAGCAAGATCACAAACAGAGAGGATTTTCTTCGTTCGTATTACGTCTTTATCAGAGAGAGCATCCTCCATCAGATCTATATCATCCTCATCCAGGGATGAATCCTCCTCGACTGAATCCCATTGTTTTGAACTATTCTATAACGATATATTTCGATTGAAATTATTATGAATGTCTTTACAAGAATTACACAGATTACACAGATTTTGTGTGATTACTCATATGAAATTCGTATCGATGATTCATTAATTACCTCTCCTACCATCGATGGACTCGGCGCGTATTCATTAACGTCTTGACTTTGCTCATTAATCGGTTCCTGCATTGCAAGTTTTTTGCTTTCTCTGATACTGTATACTATCACGGCTATGATGTAAAAAATACAAAAACCTAATACTATCGCCACTGCTGACGCCGATGCAATAACATAGTCTCGTTTGGTAATGGTAGGATTCACGATTAACGTAACGTTTTTAATACGAAGAGGATTATTACTAGACAGCCCATTGCAGTCACTGTCTTCACCCTTAACGACAAGTACAACGAAGAATCCTGATGGATAAGCCTCTCTCTGAAACAAATTACAATTTTGTGTATATTGTAATAATTTATATATGATTATACTATTTGCATTATAACAGTAGGTTATAACAATTGTATGTTATATTATATAAAAATACTATGTTATATTATATATAAATATTATATGTTATATTATATAAATATTATATATTATATATTATATATAAATATTATATATTATATATATATATAATATTATATATTATATATTAATATATATAATATATATATATATATAATATATATATTATATATATATATTATATATTATATATATATAATATTATATATTATATATTAATATTATATATTATATATAAATATTATGTTATATTATATAAGTATGTTATATTATATAAAAATATTTATATATAAAATACATCCAACATTTTGTAAAAGATTATTTTAATGACAATATATTCACCGGTACTGTGATACCGCCTCTTCTACTCACAGTCTGCCAATGTCCAGAAAACTCAATGTTTCGTTCCAAATCAAATATAGGACACTAAAGGAAAAAATACAGAGATTTATAAGCCAGACTAATACTTTCTTTTCATTTTTATCAAATTTCAAACATGTATCTAGTTTATTTTATTAAATAAAACAAGTGTACACTACATCAACTATAAAGATCAGACTTTGTATCATCATAACTCACCGATGTATTTTGTACAGACACAGTCATACAAATATCATTGTCTGATTCAACGCGAACAATAACAGAGGAATTCTCTTGTTTCGAAAAGATGTAGCCATAATATATAGGTTCAGATGGAGATATCTGTACTTCTACTTTATTTCCGGAACTACAAAGATTAAATATAAAAGATGACCAAGTTATATTTTTTGATAATCTTACATTTTTATAGTAATACCTTAAATAAAAGTCTGTCACTTCTACTACACTGATATTGAAAAAGATATTTTCATAACTCGCTGTTGAGATACCAACAATGACAAATTCTTCATTATTTCGCGAGTATCGATAATACTTGGTGGAGCACAGAGTACGACTTGTCTTATTATATATCACAGTGTCAAAATCTGTGCCAGCGACTAACAAAGGTATTTGCCAGGACAGAATACCTGTTGTTTGACGCACTACCACTATCAATGGTAAACTATGAGTAGCGTTGCTTTCTACTTTTATTCTTGCAGTTTCCAGGGATATCTACAGATATATAATTTTATTCCATAAGAAATATATTTATAAATAAATTAATTTCATTAATTCCTCCTTCTTCCACTGTCTGTTAAATTTTAATCTTGATTTAACTTAATTTTAGTCTTTTTCTAATCTTTAGAAAAAAAAACAAATTAAACCAAGATTAAAATGTTGATTGAAATGGACATAAGACTTACATTGCTGGCAGGATACAAAAACACATATTCGATAGTGGAATTTATGATTTTTGGATAACTGTCTTCATACTTAGCCCGAATGACGATCGGAGAAAAAGACGGAGATGAAAAAGATAAAGCAACAGTTTTTGCAGCATTGAGAAGAAAGAATATAGCCATTAATCTCAAGATATTTTGCATCTCCATTGATTTTACTAAAAAGAAAACAAAATGAGATCAATCAAATTTTTGTTTTAGTCAATAATACAGAATAAATAAAAGCTTTTCTTCTTTTTTGCCATAAACAATACTGATTTTGTTATTATAAATTATATAATTTTTACAATTTACATATCTACAATATGTATTCTTACTCTAATTATATATATTAGCGTTTTTGATCATTTCATCCCAAGTGTTTGCACTACACAACTTTAAACGTGTTAGCTTTATTATTCATAAATGTATCTGACTTGTCAAAAACGCAATACCAATATGTTTGAATTCATTCGGCAAATGCATCGTTCAGCATCATCTCGTAACCGCAGACGTTATGAGTCATAACAAGCTATGAAAAAGCTGCGTTTCGATTCAGACTCACAACGCAATTAGTGATTGTTATGTTATTAATTTTCAGGGCAACATAACCTGTATAATATTGGGAGCTATCCGACATGACACTCTCAAATGCAATTCATATGATATTGGCTAGGGAAATTATAAAGGAAAAGACACTATTGGGCAATCAATCGTGTGATGACATGAGAAAAAATAACCAATTGCATTGACTATTTTAACCATTGAGAAATAAGAAAGAGAGAGAGAAATATATAACTTTGGGTACAGTCCACTTGATGCTACAATACTTCGAAGCATTTTTTGATTGGTCAATTCATAGAATTCTTTGTTTTGATTGGTTAATCAAACGCTTCGAAGCTTTTGTAACGCTAAATGAACCTAGCTTTTAATAGAAATATAAATTTAAAATAGAGTTCAATTAACGCAAAAATACTTAAAGCCATTGCATATGAAAAATTTTAGTTATAATTGTAAGTCCCGGTTTAAAATAGATGATTTAAGCCTTAAGCCATAAGAAATAGACGAATAATAGTCGAAGAATAGAAGACTAATCGACTATGATTGGTCAATTTCTTATGGCTTAAAGCTTAAATCTATTGTAAACCAGGACACCTATTGTAAACCAGGACAAGTTGAAATTAAATTGATCCAGAATTATCTATTCTCCTTACTTCTTATAAAAAAAAATCGATCGCGATTGATCAATTTTTTTATGTCTTATCTACACAAAATTCATTAAACTTAAGATTGATTGGTAATTATTTAGAATACGGTCTTCACCTCCGATTTTGATAAAATTAGGCTCAATCGATTTCACTTAAAATAAAGAAATCTGGCAAAAAACGTGGCGGTCTACCTCGCGAACCGAAATATTAAGCGTTAAAATTGATCACTTTTTTGATTAAGAAATCTGTCATACCGACATAATACAGCGAACTAAGTATGCGCAGTGATCACGTTTGCATGCTTAGTGATTACACATGCATGCTGTGCAGTCAAATGCACACGAAATTTAAATTTGATAATATAAAACAAAGGAACCGCAACAATTATTATTGCGAGACGTAAAATTATATACACGCCAAATATCATGTTGGTCTCTTGCCTTACTAAAAAGATGAGTCAATACTAAAAATGTACAAATCCTTCGTAACAAGCTCAGAAAGTAGGCGATCCAGGTTTGATCCTTGGCTGAGGTGATATTTTTCGCAATATATATTTCCGGTGGGGGGAATAATAAAAGGGATTTTAATCGATATCAATAATATTGATCATCGAATTATTATAGAACCACTACATTGAAAGTCTGCTAAACCAAAGCGGTACGTAGTTGGTAATATAATTAATTGAATTTATATCATATTAAAGACTTTAGCAACCAAGATTCTGCTTGCCGAGGAAATGTTTTGTTTTATATAAAATTTTCAAATTCGGATTCCGTTCTGTACCCTGAATTGGAAAACCTTGAATCAGTAATTCTAATATAACAATTGGATTTGTTGTCTAGAAATAAATCCAGAGTTCCAAAAAGTTTGGTATTTTCAATCTGCTTAGACAGCGTAATGTTCATATCTTTTTCTTTTGTCAACGCACTCTCATATTCATCTACGAGCAGGTCCATAATTTTCTTTTACTTGGCATATGCTTTCGTGACAAGCTTTTTTTCCAATGCACACTTATATTTCTTTTTGACCTTCTCATTAAGAGAAGAGAAGAGAATCTCTTTTTTCTCTCTGACAACTTCTTTACTCTTGAGCTGAAGTTCTCTTTTTAATGTTTCATTATCTTCTTTGAGCTTCTCATTAACTTTTTTCTCTCTGGCACCTTCTTTACTCTTGAGCTGAAGTTCTCTTTTTAATGTTTCATTATCTTCTTTGAGTTTCTCATTAACTTTTTTCTCTCTGGCACCTTCTTTACTCTTGAGCTGAAGTTCTCTTTTTAATTTTTTTATTTACTTCTTGTAAGGAGGATAAGATGTCACATGGTTTTTTCTCGCTTCTTGTATTGAAATGATGTTGCCAGGAAAATGGAGGAAGTACATACCTGAAAATATATATTCAGATATATGTATTTTTAAATTCACATGAAAACTAAAAATTTAAATAATTATAAATATATTAACTATTATATATTAAAATTGCAAACAATTTATTTTGTAAAAGAGAAGTGAATTTTAAAATATTTTAAGAAATATTTTATATATTAAAATATTCATATTACATTTATATATTAAAGATTGATATATTTCGAAAGTAATGGAATTGACCAATTACCTGCATAATTATTCTTCTATAAATCGATTATGATTGGTCAATTTTTTAAGTCTTAAAATCTTACGTCTTAAAATCTCATTGTAGACGCCGCTTAAACCAACCCTAAAACGAGGAAGAAAGTTCAGGTGGCGATACTAACTTACTTATTTCACGCATGCGCATTCTATCTTGGCCAACACTGATATCAAAGATGCCGACAGAGAGTTGCACTACTGTATATACTGTGACTGTGCTCAAGTCGCCTGCGGTCGTCACTGGTTGAATCGAGATAAATAATGGCGGAACTGTGCATTGTTATTACGTGTGGACGATAATGGTTATTTGTATTTTAGTACGTAAGCGCACGAGATATCGGTCCTGTCTGAAGGACTCACCAGTTGAGATGTGTTTCCGCGTTATATCGCAAATGTGACTTCAGCGAGATCACCGCGATGTGATGCTGCGCGAGAGTTTGGAAGATCTCGCGGCCGTGTAATTTACAGTAAACAGCGACATACCCATCGAGAGAGTTCCCTGACGTTACGACACCCCGTCGACCTGTCCCGCTTCCGCAAATGGGAAGGATGAACCGCGTGTTCGTCAAACGACATGAACGGTTCAGGAGGTATTTTTGATAACGCCTCCGTTTCCCCCTGTGATGTGACAGAATCTTGACGTACGTGGTGCTCGTACGCCCTACGTGCGCGTTGCTTGTGCCTCTGACGGAGTACCGATTTTGTTATTCATCATGGTGCATGGTAACATACCGAATGCATATAAATATAACTTTTGGGCGGAGAGGCCCGGAGATGTCCAGGAACCCACGGTGGTGGAACTCACGTGCCTGATGCCAAACGGTGTGGTCATACCGTTTGAGATCAATCGCAATATTACCTTAGATCAGATCAAGGAGGTAAATATTTTGCATATGCAATATGCAGGAGGAAAATTCTTTTTCTTTAATTGTACCACTCGAATATACATTTGCATTGATGATTCGCCAAATGGTAGAGATGTGTGATCTAGATGTAAAAAATTGTATTTGTATCTTGGTTGTAGAGCAAAAAACAAAATATATTACCTTATAATAAATCTGTTTTTTATGACTGAAATAGTATATATTTTTTTGACTTAAAATGAATGGATATATTGATAAGTTTGATGAAAGTAAAAAGGTCTTAATGCCATTCAAGGGATATTTGGATTTTCTACCTGAGTATCTCTATGTATCATTTATCTTTATTCACTGAATGATTAGTGAAATAAGAATAAAATGATATATGGGAATATATGGAAAAAAATCTGAATATATCTCAGCATGACAATAAGAAACAATGGGTATATTCTATAGGTCTGTTTTTTGTAACTGAGTTAGGGTATATTTATACCTGAAATAAATATTTAAACTTTAGTGAAATTGAAATAGAAAGTTCTACCTGCGACAAAGAGCAGGCTTTAGCACTCTTAATGTACATGACAGCATCATTATTGTTATATCAAAACTCTTCTATTTTGTTACATATACAATAATAATACTATTAAGAGTTACAGAATATTGGCAGGCTTGATAAATGCATCTCAAACACATGTTATTAAAAACATGAATATTAGAATATATTTATTTTATATTTATTTAAATTTGCACCGTTTAAATGCATATATATATGTAATATGTTGGAAGAGCAAAATGTATATTCATGTATGCTAGTATTTATGAAATAAATCTTAAATTGTATGGTTAAAGAATTGTTATGTAATCATACAAAAATATAAACCTAATGATATTTAACAGGATCTGTGGGATGAGGCTAGTAAATATCCTCTTCACGGAACATTGAAAGATGCGCCGTCATATGTATTTTCCTGTATCAATTCAAACGCAGAGATAGAGGAGTTACGAGATGAAACGAGACGTCTCTGTGATATAAAGCCCTTTTGTTCGATATTAAAAGTTATAGAACGCGAAGGTATAAAAAGTGATAGGAATTTAGATTCAAAAATTGGTCTTTTAATCGGAAAAGGCTTGCACGAGTTTGCTGCCTTGAAAAATTCCGAGGTCAACGACTTCAGATGGAAAATGCGAGTCCTGGGGGACGATGTGGCGTTAAGTAGACAGAAAAAATGCTGGGCGGAAAAAGTGCATTATCAGTTCCCCTCGAGGATAGCGCCAACACCTACCATACCTAAGAATATTGAGACCCGTTTAAAAGACGGAAATATTGTTTTAGTTACTACATTCGAAAAGTCAGAGGTAAGGTGAAAGTATTTTCTACCGTAAGTAATATCCACTAAAGGAATCTCACGAAAATTGCCAATTTGTTTCAGATATCGTTTACTTTTCAAATAGCACATACCACTACGCCTCCCGAATTACTCGAGACAATCCTGAACAAAAGGGCAAATACTCTCAAGATTCGCGAACAGCCAAACGATTTTACGCTTAAAATTTGCGGACAGGAAGAATATTTAATCGGCGATAATATTCCGCTTATACAATTTAGCTATATTCAAGATTGCCTAGCGAAAGACGTTGTGCCGATGTTGGTTACGCTTAGCAAGCAGAGCGTACCCATGGACCAAGATTACGCCTTCGACAATCCGGACGTGGATACGTTGCAACGTACGAAACCGTCGTCCTCCACGTTGACATTACGTAAAAAGGGCAAGCATATCTCGGCGTGGAAAATCGAGGAGCCTTTTGTTTTTACCGTAAATGGAATTTCTCGACTTAACTGCGATGCTGCGCATCGCACCGTAGAGGTATATTTTAGCCTGATATTTCTTTTTAAATAAGATTGAAATTTAAAAAAAAGTTTGTAAAAAAAACTGTAATTTTCTCTTTTTTATGTAGATTGGATTACAAGCTGGCCTTTTTCACGGTGGAAAATCCCTCTGTGAAAGTCAAAAAACCAAAGAAACTATTGTAAGTTCTGACGGTAGTTGCGAATGGGAAGAAACTCTGAAATTCGACATTAAAGTCAGAGATATACCGCGAATGGCACGGTTATGCTTTGTGTTATACGAAATTAGTAAAACTGCGAAAGGTTTAAAGAGCCGGAAATTGGTAAGGGATTCCAAGCAGGAGTTTTTTATAAATCCTTTATGTTGGGCGAATACGACGATATATGATTTCAAGTCGCAATTAAAAACGGGTGCTATGACATTATATACATGGACTTATGCGGAGGATATACAGAATGATGATTTACTTCATCCCCTCGGGACAGTAGTTTCTAATCCACATATAGATAGAGCAGCTGCTCTCATGTTAACATTTCCAAAGTAATTATCTATTTTTAAATTTACAATATAAAAAAATAGTAATTGTGCGTTACATTTGGTTTATTATTTTATTTTTAGCTACGGAAAGGATCAATGTGTTCTTTATCCTACGCCGGAGAAAATGGTTGAATATGCCCAAACTTTGCGAGAACAATCTAATGAACGCTTAGCTAAAGATGAATTAAATCAAGAATCTGATGTTAGTCAACAATTAGAACAATTAAGATTGCTAGCCGACAGGGATCCACTACACGAATTACACGAACAAGAAAAGAAAACGATGTGGGCATTAAGGCATCATTGCCTCCGTGAGATCCCAACACTTTTAGCGAAGTTGTTGCAATGTGTAGAATGGAACGATCATAGGTAAGAAATTAACTGATATGTCGCTATAAAGTTATCAAAAAGATAAATAAATTATGATTCTTATTTTTAATTATTTTTTTTATAGAGAAGTCGCGGAAGCTACAGCGCTTATACAACAATGGCCGAAGTTGCCAGTAGAAAAAGCATTAGAATTATTAGATTATGCTTACGCTGATCAAAATGTCAGAAATTTTGCCGTTCGCTGTTTAAGAGATGTTACCGATGACGATCTCAGCCTGTATTTGTTGCAACTGACTCAGGCCTTAAAACACGAGAATTATTTGGCGTGTCCTTTGACAGAGTTCCTCTTAAAGCGGGCACTTAATAATCAAAGAATAGGACACTTTTTATTTTGGCATCTCAGGTTAGTGACATTTTATATACAATATCTATTATATTTTACAATTTCTTCGGAAAATCGCGATTAAATCTGGGATCCCATCACATTTCTACACGGAGCTACGCTCCTCTTATGATTTACGATTTACTCATTGTTTATTTTCTGAAAATTGTATCAGGTCAGAAATGCAGGTTGGTGCAGTATCCGTTCGCTTCGGTCTCATCCTGGAGGCATATTGCAGAGGAAGCCAACAGCATATGCGGTCGTTAGATAAGCAGATGAAATGTTTGGACAAGTTGAGGAGTGTCTCGGAACAGGTGAAGCAGAAGAAAGACCGTAAGGCGGCTCTTCAAGGCTTCCAGGATTTCATTCAGGAAACGCACTGTCAAGAGGCGATATCCGACGTTCTTAATCCTCTTGATCCTAGTTTCAGATGGAATCGCATCAAGTGAGCTCACCGTTCTCATTTGTTGAATGTGAGCTTATTTCCTTCTCCTTCAACCTTTTTTTTTTCTCGCTAGAGTCGAAAAATGCCGGGTAATGGACAGTAAGATGCGTCCGCTTTGGTTAGTCTTCGAGAACAGCGATCCTTTCGCCGAAGATATTTATTTAATTCTTAAGCACGGAGATGACTTGAGGCAAGATATGTTGACCCTCCAGATGCTCCGTATTATGGATAAGATTTGGAAGAAGGAAGGATTAGATTTACGTATGAATCCATATGGTTGCATATCCACGGAGAGCAGAGTCGGGATGATAGAGGTGGTGCTGAATGCGGAAACGATCGCGAATATTCAAAAGGAGAAGGGCACGTTTTCCGCAACAGCGGCCTTCAGGTTGAATAAAGCTTTATCGATGTAATTTGATGAACATACATCGACGAGATTTCTTATCGTTGTCTATTCTTACAGGAGAGGTTCCTTGTTAGCTTGGCTAAAAGATCACAATCACTCGGAATCGGCGTTGAATAAAGCGATCGAGGAATTCACTTTAAGTTGCGCAGGTTATTGCGTGGCGACATATGTTCTTGGGATAGCCGACAGACATTCTGACAATATAATGGTTAAAAAGACTGGACAATTATTTCATGTCGATTTCGGTCATATTCTGGGCCATTTTAAGGAGAAATTCGGATTTAGACGCGAACGAGTACCCTTCGTTCTAACCAACGATTTTGTACATGTCATAAATAAAGGTCAGACGAAAAAGGGGCACGCCGCCGAGTTTCAAAGATTTCAGAGTCATTGTGAACAGGCTTTTCTCATTCTGCGCCAACACGGAGGACTTATACTGTCTCTATTCGCTATGATGATATCTACTGGGTTGCCTGAACTCTCGTCGGAGAAAGATCTGAATTATCTTAGAGATACCCTGGTATGGCGGCTATCGGATACATACGATATAAGTAAAATAACGAGTACATATGAATTAATGTATTTAAATGTGTTTACAGGTCCTAGAAATGTCCGAAAGCGAGGCACAAAAACACTTTAGAAGTAAGTTCGACGAGGCCCTCTGTAACTCGTGGAAAACGTCGTTGAATTGGGCGTCGCATAATATGTCTAAGAACAATAAGACTACATGAACGGCAACAATCGCCAACAGCGCGTGAGAGCTCCTACGCACTTAATAAGTACCGTCTTGACGTCATCGAACATTACCTCGCGTTGCGAAATGTAATATCAGGATGCTGCGGTACATTTGGCGAGCACATTGGCTTGTCCGAGGCTTCAGAAGAACGAAAATAAAGCTGTCATTTTTCGACAGTCATTGTCGTCAGGATTGAAAATCGACGACTATAATCAGTATTTGAGACTGTATGATCGTTGCTTTTAGCATCAGTGGACATTGCGCTCGTATTATCGAGAAAGAAAGCCAGAGGTGATTTAGTAGAGAATGATTTCTCGAGACTCAAATATATTAGACTCGTACAGTTTTGAAGCTCTATTTTGTGCAGCATAAGCAGTCGATGCCTACGTTCGATATGATAGTACTTTCTTAATGACGGACGTACGGTACATATCAAACAAAAAATTTTTTGTGTATTTCCCTTGATTAAAAAACTTTGATTCAAGACACATTCTGAATTTCATCGATTAATTCGATATTTTAAATTATATAAAATTAATCTGCCAAGATTATTTCGAGAGTTCATCTTGTTGATGGATTAAATCTATTAAATTAGGCGTCATTCTAAAATCGTTTATGATGACATGCCGAAAGCCTGTGATGATATACATGTGATTTGTTACTTTGAACAATAAACACCACTGAATATTGCTATCTCGCCAACCTGAAGAAATTAATTTTGATTTTGCATATAACGAAATGGAGATTTTTTGTATTTGATACGGAAAGACATGAGCCATAATGTTATTTAATTTGGAAAAGCGAAAGAATTTGGATAATCATTTTGATAGTGAGTAAATGAGTGATACGGTTTGCTCCGTGTCACATAGGCAACGACAGTGTGATAATCCAAAGCAATATCTATTTTGCGAAATTGCCCACAATAGCACCGGTAAAAGCATCACGACCAAACGATCGGCCTTGGACGATCCTGATCGAAATAATCAGTATTTCTCTTAAACACGATTGCGCGAGAAACTGCGAACTAATTGCCGATTTGTGTAAGTGCGCCCCGCCAACCGAAGATATTTTTCTTACGTGACTTTCTTACGTTCGAAAGTTTGCATCTCGATCAACAGAAAAGTAACGATATATTTCGTACTGATGACTAGTAAAAAAAATTCCTAATTATTATCACGCGTGATATCGTGTTTGAAATACACATACGCGAAAATAACGAAAAAAAAAAAACTACTATGAAAGATATATATTTTGATAAATATACTGCAATATATTATCATCATCATCATCATCATCATCATCATCATCATCATCATCATCATCATCATCATCATCATTATTATTATTATCATCATTCACATACTAGCGATAGTTAAATCAATAGGCCATTCATACTTCAGCGCTGTCCTACGTAAATAGACCGCTACGCTTCTCTAAAACGGCTCTAAAACACGACCGTATGCGCGCTCCTCACAATGTAAGATAAGATAATGATCTCTAATACACTAGGATGAAATAAATAATGTTGCGGACTGCGTCAATGCTGCATATCCATATCATCGTCCTCTTATTAGCGTATTTAAAAAAATCATTCGAGAAAAGGAAAACTTTATACGCATAACATTACACATAATACGTCTAATGCACGTATACATCTCGAAGTCTCTTGATTTTTATTTTTTATTATTATTTTTTTTCTTTTTTTTTTTTTTTTGTTTTATCTCGACTGTGCCGCTTTTGATTTTATAGGCGGATCTCGCGACGGGCCCCACCACGAAGCGTAGACAGGGCTGCAAATATGTAATACGGGAATATGGAGAGGGGTATGCGTTTATCCTCTGACCAATCTCGACTCACACACACACATATATATATCATGTATGTATGCACGTTCCCTTCACGTTGTACGCAGGTGTACAAGCATTCGCGATACCGGAGAGAAGAAACCGGGCCCGTTCCACGAGCGATCTCTTCGAGCGTATTTTCCATTAGCACTCTGTCTCGGGCGATAATCACTCGTAACCAGTTAACTTTTTTCTTTTTTTTTTTTCCCCGCATCGTCTCGCAACACTCATCAGAACTCATGTAATTTTACGTGCAAAACGTGCATAGATATTCTGTATCGATCACACAGTGTCTGTTGTAAATAAAATTGATTTTGAAGTCTGAATTTCCATCGATCATTTCGGAGAATTGTCGCCGACGTTATGCGATAATTATCGCATTTTGCCTATTATTAGATTAGAGATCTGTCCTATTTAAATCAGTGTGTCTGTCGGAAGCGGCGAAGTCTTATAAGAGAATGACGGCTACCGAGGAAACGGAGCCGTTAATATCCACGACGCCGGTATCTTCTGCCAATAAAAATCAAAGAGTCACTTATCATACAATTTCCTTTGTAAGTATAATGAGCAAAACATCATGTAACGTAATTGCGTTGTGTTCTGTCTCTATAGAGCGGTGATAAAAGTAATTTTTTTAATTGAGACTCTTACACAAATTTGTTTGAGCTCATTTTACGTAAATATTTTAATTTTATATTTTGATATCATACACACACACACACACACACACACACACATATAATGTGTACTTAAACTCAACACGCACACGGAAAATATTTGTTGGTTTTATTAAATTTATTTATCTTATCGATGACGTACTAATTATCTTTCTTTAATGAAGATGATAAAATATGATCTTTAAATAAAATTGACATATGAAATTGCGGCAAATTATTTTTTAATTAAAATAATATCAAAGCGGCAATTACGTTTATGACCGTTACAGGAAGGAAACGAAAGAGATGTGTTGCCCGGTGGAAGTTTCGAAAGCTCTTTTGATCTTAGACCGATCTCAAACGCACCGACGGGCGTGAATTTCAACGATGAAAATTTCAGCAATAAAATCACATACACCTGGAGCGACGTGAACGTGTATTACAGTGTGAAAACCGATAGGATTTGGGATCGATTGGCGTTTAGGGCCAGAAAATCCGTCCCGCAGAAACATATATTAAAAGATGGTAAAGTAAAAAAAAAAAAAAATTATCTCTTTTCATGAATTTCTTTCTCTTCCGTCAGGTCTATCAGATAATTCTAGTTTAAACTTTACCGTTGTTTATCTTGATTATCTTGCGACTGAAGGAAACTGAGTAAACTGGAAACTCATTCTACTATATTAGTATTCTGCTTATATAAAGAGAAAATGTAAAATAACTATGAAAATAGGAAAGTCTATGTAAAAATGAAAATGATTTTTTTCTATCTATATAACATTTCTTTTTCTGCTTGCCTTCTGAGCCTTCGTGAATATTTATTTATTCTCTTTCATTATTTGCGAAAGTATTAATACTCTTCGCTATTTCGTATTTCGAACTAAATTAACATTTCAGTGTGCGGGGTGGCTTATCCTGGTGAGCTGCTCGTAATCATGGGTGCATCAGGTGCGGGTAAAACGACCCTGTTGAATGCGTTGACGTTCCGTTCGGCACGTGGAGTATCCTCGACCGGTCTAATGGCCGCCAATGGACGTAGGATATCGCCGGGTATCCTTACCTCGAGAATGGCTTATGTGCAGCAGGACGATTTGTTCGTCGGCACACTGACCGTGACGGAGCACCTGATGTTTCAGGCAGCAGTACGGATGGATCGGCAAATACCTCAAAATCAGAGAATCAAGCGAGTTAATGAAGTCATCGACGAGGTAGCTTGGATGGTATCGAAATCAGTGGTTCATAGACATAGAAGCTGAAGAAACCTTCCTAACATGCTTATTTAAAAAATATCTCATAGACTTTATTAAGATATCTCATATCCATTTCTATCAATGTTAATTAATTTGAACTAATTTGTCTATGTTTTGAAATGTCTATTAATTGATTCAATTTATCTTTTCTTAATTATGAAAAAAAGATAAATAAATTAAATTGAGATTATTATTAATTATATTGAGAAATGGAGAAATGGAGAAATGGAGATTAGAACGTCATGTTAAATTGTTCAAACCTATTAATTTTCTTCCGCGTACATATAATAATATCGAGAAATACGAATTATCGAGGCGTGTTTTACAAACTGATTCTCAATATTGGTCCGCATTTAGAAAATAGCGCACCATGTTATGTACATTTGCATTTGCATTTAATTTATAGCTAATATCAGCTTTATATTAGTAACATTGATCAATAGTAAGCAATAAATTAGGTATTGCTATTAGGATACGTATTTAAAGCGTCTGTCTCAAAAGTAGCTCGCCCTTTCAAAATGCCGAAATACCGTGATTGGGATACCTGGCAGGGTGAAGGGTCTTTCGGGGGGCGAGATGAAGAGGTTGTCCTTCGCCTCCGAGGTGCTGACCGATCCTCCATTGATGTTCTGCGATGAGCCGACATCGGGCTTAGACTCCTTTATGGCTCATCAAGTTGTCTCCATCCTAAAAGCATTGGCGGGTGAGTTTGAACTCGTTAAAAAAATTCGGACTTGTACTACGAATGAAACTATTCTACATTCGATGTTTAAAAGATTAATAAACGAACGATTCGATTTAGCGCGCGGTAAAACGGTCGTCGCCACTTTGCATCAACCCTCCTCGGAGCTGTTCGCTCTGTTCGACAAGATTCTGCTGATGGCCGAGGGTAGAGTGGCCTTCATGGGTACAGCCGCGCAAGCCTGCGCTTTCTTCAAGACGTAAGTTCAGTTGAAGGGGTTTATTTCTAATCCAAGTCGCCAAATTCGCATCTTGTCGCAGACTCGGGGCTACCTGTCCTAGCAATTACAACCCCGCGGACTTCTTCGTGCAAGTGTTGGCCGTGGTGCCGGGATGCGAGTTGACTTGTAGACACGCGATCAACACGACGTGCGACGCCTTCCGGAGAAGCGAACGCGGAGTAAACATCGCTCTGGAAGCTGAAGCCATCCACGGTGAATTCGAGGATACCCTCAAACGATTCAAGTACTCCAAGAACTCTGGCCGATCGCTTTACAAAGCGAGTTGGTGCGAACAATTCCGCGCGGTTCTATGGCGATCCTGGCTGTCGATAATTAAGGAACCGATCCTGATAAAAGTCCGCTTCCTACAAACCATCGTACGTTCATCGTACTTCCATTTTATTTCATTTGCAAAATTAAGATTCGAATGAAAAATATTTATTTAATAAAAAGACTTGTATTTTAATTCTCTTTATGCCTTTTACAATACAAAGATGAGTTACGAAGGAAGAAACTCGAGTTTTCTATTTCACAGATGGTCTCGCTGTTGATCGGCGTCATTTACTTCGATCAACGAATGGACCAGGACGGCGTGATGAACATCAACGGCGCTCTGTTCCTTTTCCTTACCAATATGACTTTTCAGAATGTCTTCGCGGTCATTAACGTGAGAATTTAAGATGCAATGTGTAAATCATCAAATCGGTCGAATCATACATTTTTATAATTTTAGTTCGTATAATTATCTGACGCGATAACTGACAAAATCAAAATATAATTATTTAAAAATAATGGTACGTAGTTGGCCACATAAGCAATTTTATATCTTGCATTTACATACAAATTACAAAATAAAAAAATTATTAAAAGTCAAAGATTTTGTCCTGTCGAATATCGTCGATATTCTATTTTTTCATTAAATGTACTTGATTATGCGCAGGTATTTTGCGCTGAATTGCCGATATTTCTGCGCGAGCACAAAAACGGCATGTATCGCACCGATGTCTACTTCATCTGCAAGACTTTAGCGGAAGCGCCGATATTCCTAGCGATACCGTTGATCTTCACCGCGATTGTTTATCCTATGATCGGTCTCTACCCTAATGTAAGACACTTCTTCGTCGCTACCGCTATAGTAGCTCTCGTAGCCAACGTGTCGACTTCATTCGGTAATCGAGAGTTTACACGAATACATTTTATTCACATTAGTTTTTTTTTTTTAAATAATTGTACAAGATTCTATTTTTTCTTGCAGGCTATTTAATATCCTGCATCAGCAACAATGTGTCCATGGCTCTCTCCGTCGGCCCTCCGATTATAATACCGTTCTTGCTTTTTGGCGGCTTCTTCCTAAATACAGCGTGGGTATTTCTAATCATTCTGCACGCTAATGTTCGAAATGTTAATTGAAATATTCGATTTTTCGCAGATCCGTGCCGTCCTATTTTGTATGGTTTTCGTATTTATCCTGGTTTCGTTATGGCAACGCGGCGCTTTTGATCAATCAATGGTCTGAGGTCGATTCCATCGCCTGCACCAGAAGCAACGTGACGTGTCCAAAATCGGGACACACGATTCTCCAAACTTTCAACTTCAAAGAGGAGGACTTTTGGATGGACATTCTCTGCTTGTTCGCACTTATCGTCGTGTTTCGCTTTCTAGCTTTTCTCGCGCTGCTATCGAAAACTTGCCGTTCGAAGTAGCCTCTATCGTCTTATATAGATGATGAAAACATGATCCGCAAGAAACAAAGATTTCTTCTAATCTAAAAGTAGTATATAGTTAATAAATAATTTTAATAAAGTTCTTGTATATTGATCTGAATATCTCTCTCAGAAAAATATAAATATTCAAAATAAAACGAATATTCTGAAATAAATTACAAGTTTGGAGATTTATTAACAATAAACGTGATGATCATTAAATATAATTCATGAATCTCGTATCGATGTTGACACGTGGTGACCGCATAAAGGCCACGTAAGAGGAACTTGAAAAAAAATGTGTCTCGTGTCGGAACAACGTGTTGCAGCTACGTGTCGACGTTTCCTGTATCGGGGTTGACCACTCTTTCGTTCGCATCTAGATATTATTACAAACCGGTTGCCATACATACCGTGTGACCGCACGTTACGATATAGGAACGTAAGAAACAATCTCGAGAGATCTTTGACTACGTTGTGCGAAAAAAAAAAAAAAAAAAAAAATAGATCGTCAAGATCTAATCATACTACCCGCTCGATATTGTTATCGATCTGTGGATCGACGATCATGCCGAGATTATTATTCGGTTGGAAACGGGGCAACACGAGGACGAGGAAGGGATGCTGGTATTGTCGCCGTTGTTGGTTTAATACCGATCGTTAGAAAGCAACGTGCGACAATTCCAATAGCGAAATAGATCGGACTGCCAACTCGCCTGTCTCGCTTGACACACATATAAGGTTTCGGTTCTCGATTACCACGAGTCCCCTGTACCCTGAGTCACGAACGTTCGCTACGATGGAAACGACTATTCTTCAGAAGCAGGAAAAAACATTGGGGGGTGAATGTTCGTGCGCTTATTCACATATCCACGAATGAACTATCGATCTGCGAGGGTCAGATTACCACCCTGCATAATCGTTATACGTCTTAATTTCACGATATCAGATAAATTTAACGTCGTCTCTGCGACAATCGTAATGATTTCGCGATTTACAAGTAATAGTAATACAATAAAATTTGATAATTAATGCGTTATTAATTAGTTTCTAATATCCTGTGTCTGAGGAAAAAAAAAACAAGACTTTTTATTTTTCGCACGTGTCACGCTTTTTGCGATCGATGGAATTTCTTCGACATTAGTGCTTGAGTTGCGTTCATGCGTGCGAGGTATTCGGTCGCAAAGAAAGGCAAAGAAGGGAAGCGAGCTGCGAGCGAAGTGCATCAGGTGCGTCGAGTGGTGGAATTACTTGCGTTGACGAGAAGCAAACGCGACTCCTACGAGAGTTGTGCTTTTAGTGTCAATCTTGGGCCCACGTCTCGTTTCATCGGTTTCTCAGCATTCTACAAACACATAATTTCCAAGATCAGTGCGTCGGCAGATTGTTTCATCTTTATTGGAATATACACCAATTATCTCACGTTGTAAAAATACAAATATAATTTGAGAAGCAGGTAAATGATAAATTGTAAATTATAAAATCTGTGTATGCCTTTAGACAATCAATTCAAAATCGAAGATGTACGACATCTTGAAAACGTCTTTTAATCATCTTTAAAAAAATGCTTTTAAGACTTTTCATATCTTTAAGACATTTTATAGTCTAAATTCTGCCTTTAAAATAAAAATCTTTTGTACCAGTAGTTTAAAAATAATATAATATTTTAATTTTTCTTATAAAAATTTCAGTAAAAATGTGAATATTTACAAGTCGACAAATTAAAATGTATTGTTTTTAATATATTCTTAATCTTTTTTAACTTCAATATTATTTTACATATGCATTTTTTGATACTTCGTTGTATTAATTATATAACGCTAGATCGAAACACGAGATGTTTCCAAAACATCATAGTGAAGAGATAAAAAATTATCTCTGTGCATTTTATGATTTTAATGCCATGATTTATTAAAAATAAATAAGACATATACATACACAAGTTCAACAATCAGATACTTAATTTTATCGCGTTTATCATAATGTTTATCGTGTTTGAATATTTACTTTTGCAATTATCGAATGAAAATATTTCATCTTTCTAAAAGGAAATTGTTAAAAAAATTCATTTTACGTTCTCATATCAAGTTCGGAAAGTTATGGATGCATTATGACATACAGCAGGTACGATGCTTTCTTGGGAAAACTTATCGGTTTTCGCAGTGGATCAAAGCAAACGCATCGTAAGCAAACAGCTCATCAACAATGGTATTTAAAATATTATACCTCGCACATGATGCAAAATAAAAAGATGATAATATTTGTTGCCTTTCTAGTCCGCGGTTTTGCTCGACCTGGCGAACTCACCGCGATCTTAGGTGGCAGGTACGTTATCTGCGATCAGTTATATTGTACGCCTTAATTGGCATCTTGTTTGTAATCGAAACCGTTTCCTCTCCATGTGTCATTGTCCTCTCAAAGCGGCGCTGGAAAAAGCTCGCTGATGACAGCATTAGCATTTCGCACGGAATGTAAATATAATTCTCATACAGTCGTATAATAATGTAATTGTAGAAGAAGAAAATATTCGAAGTTTGTTCTTTTCTTTTTTCGCTTAAAGCTGGTGTCGTGACGCACGGTGATGTTCACGTGAATGGCGCATTGGTCACCTCCTCGTACATGAAACATCACAGCGGCTTTATGCATCAGGAAGACATGTTTATCGGGACCATAACGGTGATCGAGCACATCTGGTTCATGGTAAAACTTTACTTCATCGAGTTCAAATATTATTCTACATCTTTAGGATTCGGATGTAACAAACGAGATTAAGAATTTAGAGAGCAAAAAATTTTTACTTTCCAATGAATATTTTTTGATCGTAAGATATAAAAGATAATTATCCATTTATCAGATATTAATTCTCTATTTCTAATCTCTATTATAATTTTATTAACTCTATTATTAATTCTTAATTTTTTTCGTTGTGTCTAAATCCTTAAATTTTCATCAGGCTAGAATGAAATTAGACGGGAGAGTCCGCACCTCGGACATTCGTTTCAAAATCGATCGCTTGCTAAGGGACGTCGGTCTGATTGAAAGACGCGACGCTCGTATCGGCGACGGCGATGATGGCAAGGTTCTGTCAGGCGGGGAAAAAAAGAGGCTGGCCTTCGCCACGGAAGTGCGTATCTGGCGATGCATATTTTAGTCAGCGCTTCGCGCGAATCCGCCGATTTTTCTTTCAGCTATTGACGGATCCAGAAATACTGTTCTTGGACGAGCCGACGACGGGGCTGGACGCGCATTCGGCCGGCGTCCTCGTGTCGCACTTGACAGCCTTTGCGTCGAAGAACCGTACGGTCCTGTGCACCATACATCAACCAAGTTCCACTATCTTCGACAGTTTCCATCGTATAATCCTCTTGGCCGGCGGTAGAGTGGCATTCGCTGGCACCACTGCACAAGCGATAAAGTTCTTTTCCAGGTATGTTTAAAGCAAATAAATAATTGCATCGAGTAATTTTTATACTACTTCCTTATTCCTTTTATACTACCTTCTTCTTTCTGGTTTGATATAACTTTATCTTCTTTCTGCGTTTTATTTAGTTTTATTTTTATTTTTTTTTAAAATGTTCTCTAGAATATTTTAAATTGAAACACTCATTGTCATTGCTATTGTTGCTTATAGTCAAGGCTACGAGTGTCCGGACAATTATAATCCGGCCGATTTCCTCGTGGCGATTCTGGCGATTGCAGGATCTAACGATGCGGATGGTAGCGGAAGAGTCGCGCAGAAGATCTGCGACGCGTTTCTCACGAGCGAAGCCTGCAATGAGATCGATATTGTATTGCAACAGAAATTCAACGCCGTTCAGTGTCCCGTAAGTAGAGTTATTGCGGAAACAATTGTTAATGATTGACGATAAAAGGGAATTTTTTCAGATAGAGGAAAATATTCATGAATCATGCGTTTTGTAAGTATCTTCTGTGTAAAAGAATTCTATGAAAATCGAATTGTCAAATATATCGACAAATATTTAAGATAATTTAATTATATTGTTTATACTGTAATTTCTAATTTAGCATAGAATCGCGCTGCTGGTTGCGACTTTATTGGTTAATACATCGCGGATTCTTGCAAGTTATGCGAGATCCCTCGGTGCAGTTTATAAGGATACTGCAGAAAATAGTAAGCAATCACGAGAGTATTTTGGATCGTATTTTCTTCGAAACATTAAGATCCAATTAAAGATTAAATACAAATATAAAATATAAAAAACACGACAAATTATTGACAAAAGCTTGTTTGTCGCCTGTTTGATGGATAACAAGAATCAACCTTTAAGTTATAACCTCGCTTCTTGACAGCAATTATTATTTCATTTTTCATTTTCATCTTATTTTTCCATAATATATATATATATTTATCTTATTTGTTATCGAATCTATTATTAATTACGTGAAAGTTAATGACGGATCGCGTTACAGACTATCGCAACGATCGCTGGTCTGTGTTTCGTGGGTGCCATCGACCTCGATCAGTTGGGCATTCAAGCAGTGGATGGTGTCATATATCTTCTGGTATGCGAGAACGCGTTCTTCCCCATGTACGCGACCCTGGCGTTGATCCCGCAAGAATTGTCGCTTCTTCTTCGCGAATATAAAGCGGGCATGTACCCCGTTCATCTTTACTACTTGGCGCGGATGATATCGCTGGTGAGACAAATCTTTAAATGGACCTACATGCATGTACGAGTTGTACAGATTAAAATTTTCAGGTACCTGGGTTGCTGGTGGAACCAGTACTGTTCACCGTGATAATGTATTGGCTCGCTGGTCTGCGTCCTGCGATGGACGCCCTCGGCCTGACCATTTTGGTAGTTATATTCACGATGAACGTATCTACTGCCTGCGGTAAGCGTTTCCGTCCATTCGAATTGTATTCTGACGATAGATTGCACACCCATTTATAGCGAACCTTCACGTTTCAGGGTGTTTCTTCTCAGCCGTCTACCAGAGCGTGCCATTGGCGATGGCCTACCTCGTGCCCTTCGATTACATCCTCATGATAACCATGGGACCTTTCATCAAACTCGGGTATTTATTATCGTATTCCATTCCCATCGATTCTTAAAATTTATTTCTAAAATTAATTTTTTTTATTTATGTATTAATAAAAATTGATAAACTTGTCGTTTTACTTATTAAATTAAAACAATTTGCTAATTAGGCTAAATATTAGACTAAATAAAATTTAGCGAATATGACATATAATCAATTCTTGGACAATTACACTCTACCTGCATCGAAATTTATTTATAAATCAACTTGATACTCTTCTTTTTCTTATTATAATTATAATTGTGGATTTTTATTTTCTTTATCGATTGGCAGCTCCCTGCCTGTGTACGTTCGATGGGTGAGGTACGTTTCCTGGTTGCTGCACTCTACGGAAGCTCTCACTATTATCCAATGGAGAGGCGTGCATAATATAAGTGAGTTTCATCGAGCATCGCTCCTCTATGAGACGCGTAACGGATCTGTTTCCTGTGAACAGCCTGCGAAACAACCGAGCTACCCTGTCTCACCGAAGGCGCCGAGGTGTTGGATCGGTACGACTTTGACGAGAGCAATTTCTGGCCCGACATCGTCCTCATGGCGATCATTTACGCTGTCTTCCACTTATTGGCTTATGTTTTTCTGTGGAGGCGATGCAGATCGAAATAAACGGATTTTAACCTTGTCAGAGTAATATGTATTCTATATCTCCAATAAGCAAACCTGTTTCCAGATCAGTAACAGATTTACTTAGAATATGGAATACCATCTTAATATAACGTTTAAAAAATAAAATAAAAAGATAATATTAAAATTAATTCAATTACATTAAAACTTGAAGCGTGAGAAAAGTCACTTAGTCAAAAAGTTAAAATTAAATTTCAATTAAATTAAAAATTAATTTCAAGAAGTATTATTTATTTCAAATAAAATGTCGTAATTTTTTTTTAAGATTAGATTACTTCGAGCGATAGAACAATTATAAGATGAAACACAACATTTTTAATTAGACAGCAAAAGTTTTAATAAAGTAGTAATTACTTGAAGCGCAATTACTTGAAGTTAAAAGAATGTTTCTCGACGATGACGCGCCGCGCGTCTCTTCACTTCCGTCCAGCGCCGACAGGTGGCGGGTCGAGTGTCGCTCGATGGAATAAAGGAGGAAGTGATGCGGGGCCCGAAGCGTCTCCATCTGGTGGGAAGCGAGGACGGATAGTCACGCTTGGGGGGAACGGTCACGGTGCATTCGGAGTTCGGTGCGAGTCCAGTCTGGCCATGTTACTACCGCGGCGTCGTTGTTCGTCGTTAACGGATTGCAGTGACGATATTAATCGTGCGCCTTACGTGGCGTAGTTTCCGGGACAACGCGCCCATCCCTCGGGGATACGCGGGAGCCGCGATAGCTGCGTCATGTGCGTCTCCCTAGTGTCATAGAATTGAGGACTCCCTCCTCCCTGGTCGCCCCTTCCCGCGGTCGGAGTACTCGACGGAAGAGTGTGAGAGAGAGAGAGAGAGAGAGAAGGAAAAAGATAGAGAGAAGGAAAGAGAAGTAGAACGCAAGAAAGGCAGGAAGAGCGCGCTACAATGCATCCCGGAACGGCGGCTCGTCGCCGACGCGTCGTCGTCGTCGTCGTCGTCGCTGATCGTTCGGCGATCCGATCGCGCGGAACCACGTCGGTCTCTCGACGCAAAGTCGTCGTCGGATGAGAAGGGGCACCTTGCGTCTTCGTGGGCCAGCGGAGGCGTTGCGAACAACTGCGAACAACGTGTGATATACTCTACGCGAGGTACGTTACACACACACAAGGAAAAGGGGGGGCCCTCCCCCCTCGTATACGATTTTCCTCGGCTCACTCGCGCGGTCTTGCCCTCCCTCCCCCCCCTCCTCCGACCCCTTTCTCGTAACGCCTCGTCTCGTCCGCGCGGCGGTTTCTCACGGGTGATCCTCTTGGTGCCACGCGCGACGCGGTTTACCCCGTTCGCGCGTTTTGCCCGCGTTCCGCCATACGGTACGAACAACCCACGAGATCTTTCTGGGGAGGGGGGAGGGAGGGAGGTCGAGTCTTGTATCTCAAAACGAAATGAAAATTACGAAAGCGAGAAAATTCACCGGAATGCCCGCGGCTCCATAGGTTTGTTTTTTCTATTCCTGCAAACTAAAACTTTCTATCTCGCTTCTGTCGCGCTTCAAATAAACATCTATTTCATTTTAAAGTACAAGCGTATGCTAGTTCAGCTACAAAAAAAAAACGGACCGATATATGCCTGAATCTAGCAAATTTCTCCGTGTTTGTAATTTTCATCTCGTTTCAAGATACACAATTGACCTCCTGGAGATCGACGCGGTCGTCCTTGTTGCGATCGCCGCTGCGATCCAGAGACCCCAATCCACATTCCTCCTCGCATGTCAACAACGTGAGCACCGAAGCGAAGGAAGATTCCAGTCCAGAATTTCCAACAGCTTCTCGAATTGCACAGAACGCAACTTGAAAAACTCCCGCATCGTATTTTTTTTCCGGGAGTCGCTGTGGCGCGTGTTAACACTCGTAAGAGCAAAAGAAAGAGTAACTAGATATTCCTGGAAAACAAAATCTCTGTCACATACCGTTATATTTCAAAATCTCATCCGAATATTTTCCTCAATCCGTAAGTGCCCACGTGACTTTTTCGACGTACATAAATGCTATGAGAATCAATTTAACCCACATTTTAACTTATTTATAGCTCACGTTTAAACCAAATTTTTCATTTTTATTTGTAAATCATAAACTGAAAGACGTTTCAAAACGTGAAACGAAATATGAATGAATTTTTAAGCATGAGTAAAAGTTAAAAAAATATATATATTTCTTTATATAATGTTTTGCTTGATAAATGTAAATAGCTTTATACACTTTTATTTTCATATGCGAATAATAATGCGAAGAATATAAAGAATTTTATCCAAAAGAATTTATTTGTAAGCTTTTCTCCAAGATCCCTTGTAAAATACGGCAAATACGTTGACTATGTATATACACGTGTATTACGTATATATGCATAGTGTGTCAGTGCTCGCGCGCGCGCGCGCGCGTTAGTATTCTTCTCTTCCTGGTCGAAGTTTTCGAGAACAGGAGGTTTTCGAGAGCGGCGTGAAACGCATTTAGCTCGATTCGATTTTCGGGAAGGCGATCGTTTGCGCGAGAACAGACGAGAACAGTTTATCGGAAGCGGTCTGTACGATGATGGATGTCGCCCCGTAATAATAAACGAGTCGGCCAAGATCGGCGCGGCGTGCACACGTGTGCATGTATACACGCACGTAGAATGTGCATCGAAGGCACGTGCGTGGCTGCGACTATTATCGTTGTTGATTACGAGCTCAATTTCGCAAAACAACGTCGCGTCATTGAGCGAGCGAGCGAGCGAGCGAGCGAGCTTCGTAGCGAGCAGCGCGAACCGGAGACGCCGACGTTTTCTGCATTCGCGCCTTCTCGCTGTTATCGATATCACATAACGCTGCGTTTTACATGTGCCTGTGATGTAATATTATGCAGTTGTGGTTGAGAATTTAATAAAAATATCTATAGTAACTTTGCCTGCTGTTATTACGCGCGGAGTATTTCGTCGAATTTTGAAACAATTTTCGACAGCCATTGCTTTTCACGATCAAACTGAATAAACAAAAACAGTTTAGAAATAAAAAAAAAAAAAGAATAAATAGAACAAAAGAGACAGATTTAAAGTTCAAATATCAAGTTGAAATTTCAGAATTTTTCTATTTACGTTTTTAAACGCATGATTCTTTTAAAGTAACTCGATTTTTTTCAAAGCTATCTGCGTATAAAAATATCGATGCGGGCTGCTAGAAAAATCAATGTTTTACGAGATACTTCGTATTTTATTTCGACATAAAACACAACGTGTCTCGTAAACTATTCGAGTTGTACGAAATTTTTCTCGCGTGCATAGAACAGTATTTCAATATTTTTACGTGCGGGAACATAAAATTGATTTACATAAAAAAAATTATACGATTCCGGAGAGAGATTAAAAGACATCAATAAAATTGCAATAAAGGACTTCGAGGTACATTTATAATCTTGTAGGTTACGATATTTCTTCCGAATCAATTTCACCGACTCTGTTTCTACCTATTTTTCTACTTTATTATTATATTTATTATTATATTATAGATTCTACATTTTTCACTAATATCGGAAAACGCGTATTCATTTTCGAGATTATTTTTGCTCGTCGGCTCGACGGACGGAAACGAACGTTCTGTCGTACGTTGGATCGTCGTGAAGCGCATTCGCATCGATCGAAATTATCGCACGGTGGGTGCGGCATGTGTGTGTATTTTTTTCCTTCAAAATTTATGATAAGCTCGCGATGACACGCTCGCCTCGGCGCGACGATCCGCGTTTATCTATCCGCATTCGCTCCGTTTCTCAACGGTGATCCGTGGCGTCGCGTGGAAAATCGCACGGAGAGCAAACGAGGCCGTTCTCCGAGCGCTCGTATAATGACGGATCGCTTTTTGCGAGCGAGTTTCGCGATCTCCTTCCACCAATCGGACGTGCGCTGCAGCTGCGGCAGACCGACGATGACGACTTCGTACCTTCGACACGAAGCGGCGTCTGCACGCGACGCAGCTCGATCGCGGTTTTCACGCTACCGTGAAAAGAAAAAATGGAGAAGGAAGGGGGGGAGAGAGAGAGAGAGAGAGAGATAAAAAAGAAAAGGCAAACACCCGTTGCAAGGAGAATCAACCACATTTCGGAATAATTACCGGTCGAGTCTACACGCTGCCGCGTTCAATTGCCGTGCATCGTTCTCGACACGCACAGAGATACGCACACCGGGCCTTACCTCTTTATACTTGCGTGCGTCATGCGTAGGAAACCGAAGAAAAATTTCACGCTAGCCAATCTCACGACACTCCGTCTCGCCCTTAACATTTTGTACTATGACACGTCATCGATCGACCCCAATATAGGCGGCTTACCTGCGACGAAAACGTGCGTGCATGCGTGCGTGCGTGCGTGCGTGCATGCGTCCGTGCGATATGCATATGTGTGTATGTGCGTGCGTGCGTGCGTGCGTGCGTGCGTGCGTGCGTGCGTGCGTGCGTGCGTGCGTGCGTGCGTGCGTGCGTGCGTGCGTACGTACGCGCCCGCGCGCGATACCTTTCGTTTCTCGCGTGAAAACCACGTCAATTCGCTTAATGACGTTAATTCTGTGGATGCCAAGATGTCATTCAAGAGCCGCTCTAGCGACGAATCCTGATCGTGCGAGGTCAGAGTAGTCGACCGGTCGCGATTTAATGGAGAGAATCGTTAACGGAGAACCTCGAATTCAAAAATTGCCCGGAAAAGCCCGAGAAAACTTTTCTGCCATATCTCATTTAATCCGCTCGAGGAATTTAATAAAATTGATCGATCTTCTTCGAGAAAAGTGAAACGATTATATCAAGCGACGTAACAATTTGACATTTTTGTAATAATTGGAAATTGATTTTATTTCTCTATCGAGCTTATTCTTGCGATTTGTTTTTTTTTTTTTAATCTCGTTGTATTGACCGGTTTCAGGACAAGGTGCAATGGCTGACGACCGAAATAACCACCGGGGCTTCGTCAGGCAGCCACACGGGGTAAGTGACATTTCGCCACGTTAATCGCCAAATAGATTGAGTCGCCGATTAGCGTGCCACCGCGCTCTCTCGGTCCTCCGACAACGCGGAATTCGGTAATTTTAGAAAAGCCTGCGGAATCAAGAAAGAGAGAAAACGAGAAGGAGAGGGGAGAGAGAGAGAGAGAGAGAGAGAGAGAGAGAGAGAGAGACGAACGGTGGGTCGACGTTATATATCTCGTGGTCGTCGATTTGACCACGTGGCCGTTCGTGGTTTTGATCGTCTCTCTCCTGCGGGAGGGTGAATTTTTAGATCGCTGTCGGAATGCATTCCACGCTCTGACATTGACCGCACTGCCGCCGCGCCACTCATCTCGCGGACAGCGATTCTCATTTTCTTCCTCTCCGGCGAGAAGCAACCTTCGGCGTAGGCTCGATTTCCCAAAATTCTCGAGCGCGAGTTGACGATGACGAACCGCGTACGAGAGAGACAGAGACAGAGAGAGAGAGAGAGAGAGAGAGAGAGAGAGAGAGAGAGAGAGAGAGAGAGAGAGAGAGGCAAATTGCTAGATCATGATTTCTGGCGATTCGCCGACAGCACGACTGTCATCGGGACGTCCGGAGAGACTAATCTGCGACTGCGGATGAAACGGATTTCGGAAAATCGATGAGCCGCGCAATTTGACGACCACTAAACGCGCTTCGTTCGAGAAAATAAATCGCGATGCGTGAATCGTGCCGCGAATTCTCCAAGATTTTTGATCCCGAAGCAAAAGAATCCCGTGAGCGAGAGAGAGAGAGAGAGAGAGAGAGAGAGAGAGAGAGAGAGAGTGTGTGTGTGTGTGTGTGTGTGTGTATATATATATGCTTTCAGAACGGTAAATGTGCGCGCGCGCGGTGGCAGTTTGCGTAAATAAGCAGCTTAAAAATAGTTCACCGAGTGTGTTATACCGGAGAGCAAATAAAGCCTACCCGGCTATAAAATCATAGCGTACTGTTATACTGAAAATTTTCCCGAACACCCGCGCTCGCGGGTTTGTTTATCGCGGCGTGAGAAAAAAAAATAGTTTTGCAAAGGCGCGCGAGGGAGTCACTTTGGCGTGGCGCAAACAATATTTACGACTACCACTCGGCAGAAGAGACGTTTGCTCTTTGTAAAGAGGCCTCTTCGTGAAACCTGAAACTTTTTCGCGACACCGTAACCGTCGATAGCCGGCGATAGCCGGCGCGTTTTATCTCACATATGTGTGTTTTTCATTTTGTGATAGCCACCGGGCGAGAGAAACATCGGCGGCATCGGCATTGTTCCGCCTGTACATCTTCCAGATAATCTTTTTCAAAGCGTTTACTTAAGTTTGTCCCGCGTTGACCCGTGGCATAATCACGCACAACGTACCATTACGCACGCTCTCTCGCCACAATGCTTGTTGCTCATCGATTATTTCTCCGATTAGTCCACCGTGTGCGCCTGAATCTGCTTATGACGCAAATCCGGCCGACACGTCGGGTGGAACATCGTGGTCTCATTGAAAAAAGGAGGGGGGGGGAAGGGAGGCACAGGCTCCTTTTCAAGAAAAAGAAGACTGCAATCCCGTCGTAAAGGGCAATCTCGACCGTGCGATCCGAAGAGAAACAATGCGAGCGCTGAAAAAAGAGATATAAGGTCTCGTGGATTGCAACATTCGCCAAATAAATTCGCCATTAAAATATCTTCTAAAAAATTCAGCATCTATTTTTTTGAAACATAATACCTTTTTGCTCGTTTTCTGGTCGTTTTATATTGCTGAGCATAACACGAGCTCTTGTTTAATTTGTTTATTTTTAACTCGAAATGTATGTTTTTTCATGCGACAATCTTAGCCGCGTTCTTTACACAGGAAGAATAGTGCTGAAAAAGTGTGTGCTGAATTATCTAAACATTTGGCAAGATACAAATCTGAAAATAATTTTTATTGACCCATCAACATAATTATAGATTTATATTTAAAATGCTTGCTACGATATTTTTATCATTATACATACGTCCTACGTAATAATTTTGATAGCTCAACAAGTTTATTTTCCAAATCTGTCTGATCAAATTTTTAGATATTTCAGCAAAACCGTTTTTTTTTTTTTTTTTTTTTTTTTTCGTGTACAACCAAATTAATCGCAACGTCGTCTCGAGTGCCACATCGTCCATCATCGGAACAAGTGCGTTCACGTGGCAATTCACAAGCGTGCCCTCGCTCGGAAGTCACGATCTCTAGTGAGGAAAAAAAAAAAACATTCTTCACACTCAAGATGTAAATGTCAGATGTAATGCTAATTAATCAGTCGTTCTCACTTCATTCTCGTATCTCTAATTCAAATCTAAAATATGCATGACTTCCCGCGTTCTTCTCCCTTCTTCTTTTTCGATAGAAGTTTCAATCCGTGGACACGAATCGCGTTCGTTTCATTCCGCTTTATTCCGAATATGGGAAATACAACGCATTGCGGTTAAAAAGAACGGGCAGCGACTCGTGCCGATCGACTGCGTGTGCTCGCGTGCAAAATATTGCACTGCCTGTCGTAATCGCGCGCGTTCGCGAAAGCGCCGCATCGGCCACTTTCTGGCCCTTCCCATCGAAACGGAGTGAGAAACGTTGAAGGCTGTCGTTCCGCAATTCGCTTTTAACCCTTTCGCCGCAGCGCTCTTGAAAACAAGATAAAAATACAAATATCGAGATCTTTAGAACCACATACATTTTTACACAGAAAAGAAATCTTAAATCAAGAAAAATATTCTCAAGCAAGAATATTATAATCTTAGATTAAAAAAATTTAATATTGATCTAATATAGATATTCTCATATGTGAGTAAGAATATCATAATTTTCATATAGAAGATTTTTAATCTTAAATTGAGCAAAAGTAATACAATACAAGTTCAATTAAATCAAAACTAAAATTTTTAAGAAGATTATAATATTTTTTCTATTATGAGAATATTTTTCTTGATTTAAAACTAATTTTTTTCTATATAAAAGAATATGTCCAATTTTTTCATGAAAGATATGTAAAAATAAAATATATTTTATACATATGGAAAAAAGGTAAATATATTCGTTGAAAATTTCAACGCATCAGAATTAATAGAAACGTTTTATTTTTTTTTTTTTTTTACTATTTTACTATTAAAATTGGAAAAAAATATCGTGTGAAAGAATTATAACATTTTTGAGATTACTTTTTCATGAATTATGTATACGACGTTCACAGCAAAAGGGTTAACGAAAGGATGCGCTCCCTTCACATTCCGATACGATCGCGATGCGTTCGAGTCAGTTATCAATTCGATCTCGCGAACCTGACGAGTCGTTCTCGTTTGCGGAGCAAAAGGCATAGCGTAACGGTCGACAAAACAAGAAAATTAAGAAGGTACATCCTGTAATTTTGCGTCAGTCTTTGACCGCATCTCATTCTCAATCGAGAAATTGATTTCGAAATCGTATTTTAACCGCGTGTATCAAGTAAAAAAAAAAGAGAGAGAGAGAGAGAGAGAGAGAGAGAGAAACTTGAAGATTGCGTATTACACAGCTCTGGAAAACTTTTGCTCAGAGTGTGATTTTGCGTGAGAACGAGTTGAAGACGGAAAGTTTTATCTTCTCGAGATACGTTGAATTGTACACTTCTTCGAGACCTTTAACTTTCTTTCACGCTTGAAAATGAATATCGATCGACTAGCGTCTTCATTGGCTCACGAAATCGCGTAAAAACATTTTCCCTCGAATTTCATTACTTCGACGGATATCGCATTTCTCTCATCGGACAAAACCTAAAAGGGTCTCGCGTCAACCGCGAGACCGGAGAATCGATCAACCGGTTTAACTTTCGCGTATGATGAACTTTCGCGTTTTCGACTGCGAGTATCTTCGTCTCTCGCGAACTCGATTTAGCAACCTCTATTAAACTTATCGTTATGACGCACGCAGACGCTTTTAGACGTATCATTTCGATAAAGCCTCAACCAATTTTTTTCAACAAATTTTATTTTACACTCAGAGTTGCGCGAATTTTATATCGAACTTTACTTTATACAGATGTTTTTTTTTTTTTTTTTTTTTCTCGATATCTCTGGACGAGAGGTGGAGATCCATTATTGGTATTTTTAAATCCCATGCCGTCGCCGATGGGACATCGTCCGAGATGTCGTGAAGCGTTATCAGAGGCCAATGGCCACGTCGCGTCGGGTATACATCGATTCTCGTTCGATCACCGAAGCCAAACCAAAGCGGTTGGGCACGATCGAATGGACGACCGCCTGAGAACATATGCCATTGGCATATTAGGGAAAAGAAAATAAATAGACGGACACCGTCTAAGAGAATCGGAAGAACAGCTTTATTGGCAAGTCTAAAAATTTGGCCAGATACAGATCTAAAATTAATTTCGTCGAGCCTTCAAAACTATTATGTACGACGTTCAAACTGATGGCTAGAAAATTAAAAGTTTTTGCAATGTTATTATCACGTTTAACTCCAGGTTTCCCACACCTTTCAAGTTGTCACGGACTTCCCACACTGAGGTGTATCATAAAATCAACTGTTTTTATACTTTTTTTATATTTTTATATTTTTCACATTCTTTTCCATCAAATGCCAGGCATCAAAGAACTCGCCTGTGCATAGAAAAATATGAAAAGATAGTTTATAATAAATATTTGCTTGTAAGAAAAAGGTTACATTCGAGAATAGCAGACTTGAGAATTTTATCTGGAGTAATAAATCCTCGGGGATAGGAACTGAGGGTTAACCCGCATAATCATTTTGATTCAACTAAATTATTTTCAGATCTGTACATCTTTAATCTTATATCATAGCATACCTTTAAATTTTTAACCTTTATTTTTTTTTTCTCTACTGAAGATGTCGAAACGTTTAGAAATAACTTTTGATTAAAGTCATTGGAAAATTTATTCGCACTCTTACTGTGCCTAACTCCTATGTCCTGGTCCTGACATCTCTTATTTTATTTTATTTTACTTTTTTTTTTGTTTTTTCAAAAAAGATCTCAAATTTAGAGATATTATGAAATGCAAGATTAAAAGTGTATCTGAGCAAATTTTTAGATTTGCAAAAGCGTTCTCTCCGTGCGGATATCCGCGAGGGAAGAAGAAGAAAAGGAATCAATCAGAGAGCAGAGAGAGAGAGAGAGAGAGAGAGAGAAGACGTGACGAGAGAGGCGAGAGGTCACCGGTAGTGGATGGCTTGCGCGTGCCACGACTGTGCGTCTATCGGCGACGGCTATCGTTGTTTTGTAGGAGGTGACGATAACGATGACGCGACATCGTCAGGAGGGAGTAATGCGCATCGTGTTCGCGAATTCCCCATGGCCGGGGACCGCCGTCGACGGGCAATTGGTCGCGGCAGTATCGCCGTGACCATCATCGCGCCGGTTATGGCCGCGAACAACGACGATGACGAGCACGTCGGCTGCGATTTTTCCATCTTGGAATCCACCTCCCGATAAATACGTCACGTGACGATCGCTCGCCTTAACTCGAAGACGCCTCGGCGATATCGCGACCACACGAGGACGACGGATTTGCACGTTAGTGCACGCCGCGGAAAATTGAACCGCAAAGAAAGAACTCATCCGTCGTCTCATCTTGTGATGAGTTTCACGCTCGATTGATTCACCGGGTAAGTCGATCGACATTGTACGGTGCGCCGAGATCTGCCCGATTTGCAGGACGACGGGCCATCGGAACCTTCTCCTTCGGAGAAACCAGGGACGCCCGGGGACGGGCGCTTTTGACAATGAGAGCGTGAATGTCGCCGGGTGAAAACGCGCGTCAATTCCTCTCATTCAATTTTTCAGCAAGATGGCTCGTTCCCGAAAATTAAAATTAGAAATGTAGGGCACGAGTGAGGGTATTAAACATTTCGCGGCTTGCGAAGTGTCCTCTTTTAAAGACATCCTCCATTCTTAAAGAAAGACTTTTAAAGCGACGTTCAAACCGAGTCTCTATTCTGGGATATTTATACTCCAAGTAAAATTCACAAGTCTGTCATTTTTCGAGTGTAACTTTTTTTTTTTAATCGGATAAGATATTCTTGTTCTCTTAGATTAGCCGATTTCACGCTCGGCGACAAAATGAATATTCTCGCGAGGAGGCGCGAGTTCCAGCGCGTGAGATCCTTTCCCGCCCTTCTTTCGCTCCTCGCATTTCATTCACTCGCGGGGTGAGCCTTGACTACCGCCGCCGTCTCCCTCGCGATGGTTCTCCTTTTCATTTTCTTTCGGCGACGCGTCACGACGAGGTCACGTCTCGCCGAGGGAAGCATTCCGCTTTTTAAACGGCGACGCGTTTAAGGCTCGTGCTCGCCTCGATTCATGGCACGTCCAACGACGACGAAAAGGAAACGGCCAGCGGCGCATTCGGTGTGTCCGCGAGATCTCTTTATTTTTTTTTTTTTTTTCCCCTCTCCATTTCAAGATCGACGACCATGTAAGATACGATGAATCGAGAGCGAGCGATTCTGTGGCGTATGGCAAATGGATTGGATGCATTTTGTCGGGAATATAAAATCGTCGTAAAAATGTCAAGATTCCAGCAGAATTTGCAATATTATATTGAATTGCTATTGGAAAAGTTGGAAACCGACTATCGGTCGTCGATCGCAGTCGCTTCTTATATAAGAGCCTTCGGCAAATCGAAATTACATAAGCCGCTCGAGATGCGAGGAGAAGGGGACGCGGGACTGAATTGTATTAACACCGATATAAGGAAAACGCTCGCGAATAGTACGCGATGATCGGCGTGAAGTGACAATAGTTGTCGCGCGGCGTGAGGCGAATGGAGAATACTCATTCCATCGCGGTATTGTTCGCGTAATTGGAATCGAGTGTGAAAATTGACCAATTCATTCTGGAAAACAAGAGAAAACGATTCCGCGTGATCGCGGAGTCTCTCTCTCTCTCTTTTATTAAAAAAACGTGAGCGAGCGTTTATTATCGCCTTTATAATATCTTTCGCGCGGACATTTTCAGGTCGAGCATGGGAAAAAATGGGACGGCTCGCACGATGACCACGTCGATTCTCGATATTTCTCTGAAACTCGGTAAACAAACAAACGGCCGTAACGCTCGGCCGGAACTTGACGTTATCGACGTCGGAACTGCGCACTCTGCGTCGCGCTCTCCGCCGAAGGCGGAAACGCCGGCGAGCGTCGCGGTCAGCGAAAAGGATAACAGGGCTCGAATCGAAGATCGAAGCGAGGCGTTGGCGTGAACCGGTTTGCATGAATCGGTTAACGTCTGATCCGAGACTTTAGGCGTGACGCGTTTCCGCGGGATTTAGAAAGAGCTCGCCGGAAGAATCTCTCCACTCTGCGCGAAAGAGACTTTCGAAGGAAGACCTTTTTTAGTCGACTTGGACTTTTTCAAAGAAAGTTTTCGAGCGAGCCATAACTCTGAATGATTAACGACGACAAGAAACTTTTGACAAGCGAAAGTCGAAATAAAAAAAAAAAAAAAAAAAAAAAACGCCATTTCTTCGGTTAATTTAAAGTGAAATAGCGATTTGATTTAAAGTTTAATTAGAAAAGTTAAAATTCGGAGAAAATAAAATTGTTATCTCTTTCTCTCTTTCACACACACACACACACACACACACACACACACACACACACACACACACACACACACACACACACACACCTCACACGTACATAATACGTCAAGGGGAAATCGTCTCCAAATTGGTAGGTTCGCCAACGGATACGGTGACATCCGGTAACACCGGTAATGTCCTAGCCGTACGTTCGACGAAATGTCACGTCGAACGGATACCACGTAAACGTCATACGGTAACACGAGCCGAGGGCTTTCAAGCACAACGCCGTTGAATCGAGGGTGAGAAAATGAGTTCGTTAATGCGCTCTCCGGCGCGACCTTGCGCGGCGTAAGCGTTCCCTCTTCTCGCAAGTGGATTTCAACGTGCATACGTAAATACCTCTCTCTTCCCGGCCTGTCCGTTCGTGTCGTCGACTTCCCGTCCGGGAGTAAGACGCGTTTTCGATATATTTCGAAGCGTCACGATTTATGACACCGTGACGCAGGAGCAGAGGAGGGACGCGGGGAGGGGCACGCGTGCCCGAAGACGTCGCGACAAACGTGTCCATGTAATTATTGACCGTGCCGCTCTGCACGGTTTGGTGACCCACTTGCCGTTGACAACGCCTATTCTCTTCTGACCTACATCGTCACGTCGACGCTCGATCTGCTCACGTCCGCGCGATCTGTTTTCTATGCACGGGGAACATCCGACCGAACGACCGACCGACCGACCGACTTCGCTCTCGCTCCGCGAAACATCGGAAAACGCGCGCGACGCGCGAAACAATGATAATAGGGGGAAGGGGGGGGAAGGAGGTGACTACGCACGACGTCACCTCGCTCGAACGCGAAACACAAAATCCCGATATTATCGATTCCTTTTATTACTCCGCGACGCGCCGTGTCCCACCGTGCGCGTCCGTTATTCGTGACTATCGAACGAGACGGCCGGGTAAAAAAGATCGCTATCGAATCTGGAAGTTTCGAATGGGTGCCCCGTTGACACACGCAGCTCCGCATTCGCGCGAGATGCATCCGGCGGATTATAGATAGCGCGGAAAAGTGCGAGGCACACCGGTCAATTGTCTTAACGTCGATTTAGTCTTGTTCTTGGTCTTCCTATACAGAGAGAGGATACAGAGAAAGATATTCTATCTTTCTGCTTCGGGAATAAAAAGAAATATGAAATTCCAAGCGTTCCTTCTTCTTCCTCCGAGAGAGACAATATTCTTATAATCTCCGAATCTTTTCGAGCTTTTTGGAACTTTTAGCTTTAAATTCATTGAACTTTTCTTCTCTCTGTCTCTCGCTTCCGTGATTTTCACTTCGAGCGAAGCGTATTCCGCCCGTCTCGATCCTAGGTGCGCATTACAGCGAACTCGAGCCGCGATTTTTTATTTTTTGGCGGCTCGCCAAATTTTATTCAACCCGTTTCGCGCGCGAGAGAGAGGAAAGGAGAAGAGAGGAAGGGAGAGAGAGAGAGAGAGAGAGAGAGAGAGAGAGAGAGAGAGAGAGAGCGCGTCTCTCCAGCTCTCCGCCGCCTCCACTTCGAAGTCGGCTTGGAATAATTCTTGGCGGATATCCACGAGTCTGTCTGCCGCGTTTTCGAGCTGCACCGATTTTCCAAGTATTAGTCGACCTACCTAGACGGTATAAATTGAGAGAGAGACAGAGAGGCAGAGAGAAGGGGAGAGGGGGGGGAGGGAGAAAAGAGGCATTTGATCGATGTTCCGCAAATATACGATCCGCGCGATGAATTCGAGATTCTATTTCGGTAATTGGAGCCTAATCTGGCCTTCAATATTTGACAACTGTGCGATGTTTGTTAGCCGTTCGAAAAGCGATAATAGCTATCAACACTCGTGTTTGCGTGTATTGGAAATCTCGCGAGGTACGTGCATGTTTTTCGCGATTGGTGTGCTCGCCTTGCTCGAGTGTGCTTATCATTAACATTCGAGCGAGAGATCAAGATAATCGAGTAATCAAGTAGCTCGTAGGACGTATCATCCGAGAAGAAATCTATAAACGAACGAAGAAAACGAAATAATATATCGAATATTACGTTACAAATTGTAATATCATACTTTGAAAGAAAAGCGCCAATGTCCATTAGCATTCGAATACTACTACTCATCGACCATTTTAATCTCAAGATTTTTAGAACGTCTACCCGATCAGATATATTCTTAAAATTACATTGGCTCTTTTCCGACTGAAGTTTCCGGAATGGTCAGGCCACAGAGCTTCCTTTTTCTTCTTCCAAGAATCACCGAGAGTTAATCACTGAATTTTGTTCAATGTTGATTGTAGGTAGGGCACTCGTCTCCCCCGCCACCAGCGCCGGGTTCGGGCTCTGATCCAGGAGATCCGTCGTCTCCCAGATCCGTTCAGAAGGAGAACTCGCCGCCTCGTGGCCCTCGAACCCTCCTGCTTCGGCGCAGCGAGAACGGCTATGGATTCACGCTGCGGCATTTCATCGTCTATCCGCCCGAGTCCTGTTGCGTAAGTATATCGCCTCAGCATCAGATAAAGACCCGTGACTAAAGTCCGAGAATAAAATGTGAATGACACATTTTTGCGCGTTGCAGATGCTGCCGGGACATGAGCGGACCAAAATCGACGAGCCCATGGACACGATCTTCGTGAAGCAGGTCCGGGCGAATTCGCCGGCGGCCGAAGCGGGATTGCGTACCGGCGACCGCGTCGTCTCCGTCGACGGGACGCCCACCCGGGGCGAGCAGTACGTCAGCGTGGTGCAACGCATTCAACAAGCGGGACCGTGGTTGCGTCTCCTCGTAGTCTCGAAGGAGGATGATATTTTACAGAGAGTAAGATTCTCGCGAAATAATGGATTTCTGTCATTTGTCATGTGCTTTATAAAATCGGCGCTCTCGTGTCTTATTTAACGCTCATTGATTTACTTTATTTTCAATGCGATTCAATATTTTCCCCGCATGCGCTTTTACTACCGCTACGAGAAGAGCAAAAGGTTACAACACAAAGAAATTCTTTCTGAACTTTATAGTACTTTGGCGAGACGGCGCATAATCCCGAGACGAATCAACGGCCGCGGTTGCGCTCTCCGGAGAGGCTGTCGCAGAAGCAACGCAGATCTATCAGCAGTATGATTCCGGGTGAATCGCCGAGAACACGACAGTCCTGGGTCTGTTCTCTGCCGTCATCTGATAGTCCGAATCATCATGAGGAGACGATGTGTAGGATGCCGCCGACAGCGATGTCTCAGGTTCCGATCGTGGAACCTCAGATTGCAAGCGCATTGCAGCAGCAGCAACAGCAGCAACATCAACGAAGAGGTCTACCGGAAGCGAGCGCGTATGATCTTTCCGAAGAATCCAAAGTTCCTGAAAGGAAGTTGCAATTGCTGGATAATATACAACCAGGCGGCCGATTATCCCAGGACTCGAAGTACGATCTGTACGATAGAACGCGACCCGAGTCGGTGTACTCGCGGCCGAGCAACGAGCAGCTTTACGACAGGATCAACGACCCGATTTACGAGCGAGTGCGCGTCAACGAACATCATCCGCAGCATTATTATCAGCCATCTCTGCTGCGTTATCCGGTCTCGCAGGCGGAACCACAGGTGCCGATCTACCGGCCGATCAAACGAATGGTGGCACGACGCGCTAGCGAGGGCAGTGGCAATACCCTCGATTCCGAGACGACGAGCTACAGTAGCATCGACGCGCTAAGATCAAGTGAGTCCAGCAGATTGAGTATCGAATCCAGACGGGACTCGTCGCTTGCCGCCAGCAAGGACAGCATGTCTCCCTACGACTCCAATTCGACTCTGACCGGCAACGAATGCTCTGACGATTCCGTCATCATGAACAGACTTCGCAAGAGCGTCGAACAGAAAGCGGAGTTCCTTCGGCGACCGAGTCACCCTATTGGCTGGTCCATCGAGCCATCGTCATCACTGCTGCCGGGCTTCAACCAAGCAGTAATTCAAAGGGAATTCTATGCAAGACCGCAGAAGCTGCAGAGACCGATCTGGCCACCTGGACAAAACGAACAGCAGAGGCAGCAATCACCCACGAGACGATCTTCTCAGGAAAGAACCGTCGTTCCTAAGACTGTCGCCAATCTGATAAACAAGCCATCGAATCAGAGTGTACAGAGGATAAAGGATGTAGATTCTAATTCGGAATATTCGAAGCCTCGGAATGATCAACAGCATGAGGAGAATCAATCCGTCATTGGGGATCACTATTATTCGTCGCTTTCCTATGACAATGAGCTCGCGAAGGATCAGCAGTACCGAGGCACGAGTAAAGGTAGCTTCGTCAGCATCTTGTCGAGGATACACGAGAACATTAGCATGAATCAGCAACAGACATTGCAAGAAACGCGAAACGGCTCCTCATCGCTACCATCTTCTCCGGGACCGGACAAAAAGGCCGGCAATGACGCCAGGTTCCCGATGCCGCAGGGCCTGCAGATCGTCTCGAGACGCGCTAAGCAGTTCGAGTCTGGTCGTCTGATGAGCGACGAAGACGAGCCAGCTGGCGATCGGACGAATCTTTACAAGAGCGAATTGTCTAGATTGTCGAACAAGAGAAGTGTACCGAACGTGGCTGTGCGAAAACGAGAATTCGAGTCCAAAGCCGAGAATCAAGACTCGAGAAGAATACCGACCAGAGAAACCAAGTCTCTCGACACTGGTAAGTCTCAATTAAGCACGACGGGATCGTCTCTCTCTGTTTTCTATCTCTCCAGCTGAGAAGATTTTCTAATCCTTGATATAAATAATTCTGTCGTTCTAATTTTTAATTTAGCACTCGATAGAAAAGCCTTCGCATCGATCTAATATTGTTAATTATTATCCGCATTATAATTCACTGTCGACGCTTCGATGATAATCGTTAATTTCGCGATTAATCAAGAATATATGAAATTAATATTCTACAATAGTCGAATCAGTACTCAGTAAACAAGTGTCGTCGTCTAGGTGCGGTATTGACAGGCAACAGAATAATTCCTATAGGCAGCAAGCATATCCATTGCGAGCCACCAGCCGACTATAAAGAGAGTAAAGGTAGATAACACTCAGAAGCTATATCAAATATTGTTTGTGCAGTGTCGTCTTGTGCCGCGCTTGTATTGTCAGTGTGAACGTGATCGCGATATGCGCGTTAATAATAACTCGTATTGATGTCATCGATATGATAGACGATATAATAATTAATGCACATTTCTCACTCCCTCGCTTCTCACGCTCTAACAAAGACGAAAATAGCTATACACATCTTCATATTCTTAAATGATAAGGTAATATAAATAAAGTTGCAATTAATTTTAAATAATAAATCATCGTTCAGAGCCGCGTTTGACAGAAAACGCGCGAGATTTGCTTCCAAGCAGAAGTAACCGGATAAAAGCTGCGGTACATCGGAATTTGTCGATATAGCATTATGCACAAAGGAGACATTAACTGCTCCCTTGCACCCGGTGTTTTTGTTGCTGAGCTTCTTATGACATGTCGGTTATTTAAAATAGCAACAACGTATCCGCTGGTGCTTCTATATAGCGACAACAACATCGCATACCCGCTATATATATACTCTACCTGATTATTAACAATGCGAGTTAGATGTCGAGTTTAGCTTGTCCGTACAAAAAATACGCCGTAACGATGCTATAATAATCGCACCGTGTAATCGAGCAGAGATGCCTACTATGGAGATAGAATCAGTGCGTTTGAGAGCACGCAGCAACAGCGCGGAATCTTGGGAGGCTACGAATGGTCCAGCGATACGAAGCAACGCCAGGCATACATGGCAGACCGCCGAGGAGGAGAGCAACACCGAGGACAACAGCAAAGCCTACCGAAATCAGGAGAATTATCTGCAGTCGGCCAAACTGCAAGTCGGTTAGTCCCTTTGGCTCTACTACTACTCCTGTTTTACAGATATACACATCGTCACTCACACATATCTACGTTACATAAAGGTCGAGCATAAAGCGTTAATAATCATCCCATTGATTTCTCTTTCAGCACCAGTCAATGGTTCTTCACCCAACGGTTCAACTAATAATGCCGCGGTGCTTAGGCGACAGAAGAATGCACAGATCAGTGAGTTTAAACGATGAGGATATTTTTAACATTACATGCAATTATTACGACGCATGCGTCGAGTACGACGAGGACGCGTTTTATCGCGAAATTACAAGTACCCGCGCTAGCATCGGAGAGAATCTATGTAATAAGTCAGTTATTTAAAAAAGTCGCGGCGATATGATACAATTATAATTTAGCGCAATTATAATTCCGATGAAATCTACACGAGAAGATTATTATTATTTTTATACCTTATACACGTACTTTGAAATGGTATCATCGTCTTAAGCCTAACTCTTTTATTTATGATTCAAACAATTTGGCCTAATGGTAACCTTCATCAGCAAATATCCATGTAATTATATAAAGTCAAAATTTTGAAATTTTATGAAACAAGAAAATTTTATAATCGATATAATTATAATTTAACAGGTGACGAGGATCGCGCTACCAGACGAGTTTCGTATCTGAAGGCGACATGGGGTGAGCGAATGCACGTCGACAGCGATTTAGAGCTCAGCGATTCTGAACCCGTTCTCATTCATAGAAGGTAAATAGTTTCGCGCATTTGATATTCGAAAGTGCTGATTTCAGTCCATCGATCTCTCTTTTTTTTTTAAACGCGGAAAAATATTGTATTTTTCCTTCCTATCTATCTATTCGCAAGGTTTGCACGTGCAAGGTGAAATAGCGAGCAACGTAATAATTTTGTTCGCTCAAAGATGTTAATTGTAAGTATATCTAGAAGCTGCACCTGTTCGTGTACATGTTTCTAGTGCGCATAGACGATGGCGGCCACCGTTATTTCCGAGCGACATAACGCCTTTACGACGCATCTTTGAGGATATGACGCAGGCCGCGTCTTTACATCGAAACTCTCATCATCGGTGAGGGCGAAAGATTCCGTTTGAGAAGCACGGAATTCGTTGCATTATCTATGCTCTGCGTTTCTTCCTCTAAGCTAATGTACATCCGCCCTCGCTCTTACTCGTCGCTCCTGTATATGTTTGCGCTATGTACCTGCCTGTAAACGGTAGCGAGTGACGAGTAAATCGCGTTGCAATGTCGATAGAAGCATGAGAATTGTACGCATTTCATGTATCGTCCTCTAGCAACATTACAACAAAACATTAAGACCCGTAAGAAATCATTGAAAAAGATTACATGGTAAGATAAAATGAAATTAAAAATGGAAGGCTTGTTTTTGTCTGTTTTTGTCTGTGAAAAAAATGAAAAAAAAAATACTTCAAAGGATATTGAAATATATATTCAGAGAAAACAAAAAGTTTTTAAATGAGCAAGAAACAACTCGATTAAAAATCAAACAGAGAATACGAGAAAAGCGTAATATCAACAGAGCTGATAATTTCCCAATAGAGATATAAAACTGAATATATCACGGCCTCGCAATTCGTACGCGTTAATTGCACGCGAGTGGCGTTAGATAAGATATCCTTATTTATTATTCCTACCGCGATAAGGGATATACATCCATAAATGCATAAAATACGACACATTTCTGTTCGTGATTCTGACATTAAAGTCATGTTGTGTGGTCGTCCGTGCTGCTATGCTATTCTAGATTTCCTGATATTAGAGATGGATATGTTAGTGTCCTTTCGGATATTGGCTGATTGTTACTAATGGAATGACACTAATAAGTTGAAAATCGATGTGAACGCTGTTTTCAATGTCGTTTTTTCGATTTGGGAGAAAGATGAGAATAGATGAGAAATGTAATTGTAAATAATATGGTAAAACTTTTCTTCCGCTGTCTCTGAAATTAGAGATAGTATCGTCGTCATTGCATCACTCTGAAATAGAAAGTATTGACATTTGCAGGCGACGGATATAAATAGTTTCGTTTCTTTTCCAGTAATAGCATCGCAGTAACGCATAATACATCAAACAGCTGCGATGGAACCGCGAAGGATGTCGAACCGGTGGAACGAGAAGGAACACTTCATGTTAAATTTACAGTGCTCGACGGCAAGGTAAGATCACAAATTCGCTTCTAGTGAATTCTATTTGGAAAATACATTTGAATAAACTTATTCTTTAACTTTTATTTAATAATATTTCAGCGATCTACTGATCGTTCCTGGAAGCAAGTCTGGGGTGTTCTCCGTGGTCCTATAATATATTTTTATAAGGATCGTCACAGTCAAGTAAGCAGCATTCAAACATTATTGTTTGTATATCCACCCAATGTTCTAAATAACAGCATATGTTTTATTAATGCAATATTTCAATTCTTGCTGTAGAGTCCTTCGTTGAGTACCGAGAGCGAAACAAATGCGGGACAAAGTGTCGATGTCAGATGTTCTGTAGTCGACGTCGCCGAAGATTACACGAAGCGGAAACATGTGTTGCGAGTGGCGAACCCGACGGCAGAGGTGCTTTTACAGACTGAGGACGCGGCTTCTATGGCCCTCTGGTTAAGGTCACTTCATTCTCACGCCGCTGCAGAAAGAGCATCGGTGAGCATTAATTATAGGATATTTTTTGCGAAATAAAGTCGCCATTTAAATTAGAAACAATAAAAACGGAAATGCAGAGGCATTAATTCTTTTTTATCGTGACAATTCTAGACGATCCACTGTTCATTTCTACATTTCTCATGTTCATTCACAGGATACATCGTGCACATCAAAGCAGCAAGCGGTTCCACAGGCTCCAACAGGTCCTACAACTCCGAACAGCGGTGTTCCTCCGAGCAACATCCAAAGATTGAGTCCTTTACCGAGCCATAAAGGCATCAAGAAATTAACGTCGTTTAGGAATCGATCACCGACGGGTCAGTCGCCCGTGAACAAGACGCGCAAGCCGAGTAATCAAGTGGTAGAACCTTTACCATCGCCCAAGTCGAAGACTTGGAAGGGAAGAATGGCGAAACAATTCCGAAGAATGCACGGTCAAACGGGCGGCGCACCGTCTTCGCCCACGGCGCAATTACCGCCGGAAGGAGCCACCTTTAAGGTGCCTCTCGAACTCTGTCCGCCATCCTCGTTCTCCGAGTGCGTGCCACTGATCGTCGAGATGTGTACGAGTATTGTCGAAGCAAGAGGTCTCGAGGTTGTGGGGATCTACAGAGTGCCTGGAAACACTGCCGCTATCGCGCAACTCACGGATAGCGTTAATCGAGGATTCGAGAATATCAACCTTCAGGTATGCCACTCGATAACGCTTTTGCACGAGATAGGTGGGAATATTTTTTTCGAAACTTACAGGATCCGAGATGGAGTGATGTTAACGTGATATCTTCGTTGCTTAAGTCATTTTTTCGTCAACTTCCTGATTCCTTGCTCACGGCGGAGCTGTATCCTATGTTCATCGACGCCGATAAGATAGAAGATCCGCAGAGAAGAATGACCACGATACGAAAATTATTGCGCGATCTCCCGGAGCACCATTTTGAGACGTTGAAGTATTTGATGCAGCATTTAAAGAAGATAGTAGAGCATAGCGAGGTTAACAAAATGGAATCCAAAAATTTAGCCATCGTTTTCGGGCCAACGTTGGTGCGAGCGAGTGGTTCAAGAGACAATATGGTCACCATGGTCACCGACATGTCGCATCAATGCAGAATAGTTGAGAGTTTGCTGAATAATGTAAGTCCTTATTAAAAAAAGGAAAATGCTATCTTAACAAAATACAGACTACAAAATATGTTTCGGTTTCAATATGTTTCAGGTCGATTGGTTCTTCTCGGAGGATGATCTGGATGATTTAAGTAGGCTAAGCGTAAATTTAAGTCTTCCAACCGATAGTTGTGAGGTTGAACCGGCATCTAATACCAATCACAATCTTTTACTGAACAATATTCAGAAAATCGAAGGTATATTACATTTATTATTTTTTGTAGTTTTAAATTCAATATTATTTTTTTTTCTTATACTTTTTCTATATATTTATTTCGAGTACAGATTTCATTATGTTCTTTTTTGTTTTACGTTTACTGTGACTTTGTTGTCTCTTAAAAGATATAAAGTATATATATATTTTATATATAGTAACATTATATTTATCTTGTCTTCTCTATTGGGATTAAACAGGCATGCGTGACATGGCGTCCGCTAGAGACATTGTATCCTCAATTATATCTGCGGCTAATAAAAAGATGAGAAGACGTAAAAATCAGGATGAAATCGATAACAGCGAACACGATAGCGATAAGGTTGGTATTAATCGTAATTTTTTTTATATATTAATATATTAATTTAATGTTCAATAAAATAGGCCAAGTCAAAGCAGGAATCGGAGAATTCGCCCACGATTCGGCAGAGCATGGCCTTAAACGAGCGGCAATGTTCCGTCAGCGAAATCGTGCAAATGCACGAAAGCAAGAGTCAACCGAATCATTCTACGGATCGTTCCTTGTCAGTTGACGCTAACAATAGCGGTTCGTCACATGGAACGTTTTCTTCGAATCGTACCAAGTTCGCGATTCAATCCGCACCACCGTCTGTGGACTCTACGAGACTATCGATCGATACTAATCTCAATTCGGCGGAAACGAGCTCCACCGTGTCCAGTAGTGCATCTAATCAGACAAAGCAAAGCAACGACGAGATAGCGATTTTGACGTACGCCGGCTTAAGCGCTACTACACAGGAACGAGTGCGCAGATTCGAGGAAGAAACAAAAGCGATGCTGCAGCGAGATCAGCACCGACAGAGACTCGAGGCCGAGAAGAGAGAGGAGGAGAAACGAAGAATCGAGATAGAATGGCAGTTGGCGAAACGAGAGATGGAGAACGACGATCTGCTTGATAGCATAGTCGATACCACCGTTTCGCCGAGTCTCTTGTCGGAACGTTTGTCCGATCTCAATGAGAGGCTCGCCGATAAATCGAACCTAATGGACTTATCCGAGAAACATACCAGATCGCGATCGACCACGAGGCCACCATTATCGATAGCTGTGCAACAACAGCCCACGATACATCAAAAGGTTCAAGCTACCAATCAACTAACTAGCATACTAGGAGAGAAGATGAACAATGGCGTCATTAAGAAATTCAAGACGGATAAAGATGTAAGCTAATTTAATCGAATGTTCATTAAAGTATGATAAAAGTGTGAGTTAATTCTTTTTTCAAAAATGTCACTGTAGTGGAAAAGTTTTTAGAAAAATTTATTTGCACATTATTTTATATTATCTAAGAGACTTATCGAATTTGCTTGCTTATACGATTTTGTTGGCATTACAGCCGTCGATGGAGTCGATTTGTTTGCCGCCAGTTCGTTATGGAAGTCTGGATTCCTTGCATGAGGTTCACAATCTCTCGCAATCCTCTCCATCACCGTCGCAGCAGCAGCGTGGTGTTCCTGGCGACGGCTCAGACGATGGTTAGTATCGCATCCTTTTTTCCAATTTCACACGTGATATCGCTATTCTGAGTCTTTTCGTGATGCACTAGATACCGGAGCAAATCTTTCGTGTTGTCGATATTTCCAGAATCGTATATTGTGATAAATACGTAAAAGTGTATTTGTGTGAAGCAATGTAGAACACGTGACAATGATTCTTTTGTTTACCGCTATTCGGTAAGGATAGACAATTAGCAAATTGACGCGTACAACGTTAATAAGCAAAAGTCAAAGGATCTATACATAATATATACGCCGTACATTATATATTATATGTATATAAATAGAGCTGCGCAAGGCGCGTAAAAAATAGATACACGACCAGAGAGACAATTCTGCAGCGTCTCGTGCTTCATAGCGATTTAAAAAAAAAAAAAAAAAAAATTAGAAATTGAAATTACGTCTTGTGATATAATACGTATTTTACATTTTACGTGGATGAGTGTATTCCTATCTTGCTTATCTCTTTTCGTTTCTCCGCGAATTTGACCTCTATTTTTCAAGTCCACGTGTACAATTACGACGCGTCGTACTCTATCTCGTATTGTATATCTTGCCTCTATTCATATTCTTTTTATATCTTTTTTCTCTGTATAATATCGCTTCTGACGATCGGTGAGTGTAGCAGGATCTTGTTTTCTGCAGTGGACACAGAAGATACTCACTATTAACAAAAAGCTTTCTAGGTACCACTCCTCTTCTTATTTGCTTCAAGCGATCTCTTTTTCCTTTCGATTATTACATAATTCTTGAAAGTGTATGTTACAAAGTTATCACATCGTTGTGCGAAGATCTTTCGATTTTCTTACATTGCGTTCGCCGTTATCGTCACGCGAACACAGCTCGGAACGTAGCAAGTTCGCATACTCCTTAGTACAAACACGTTCACGACACACGAGGCTTCTTGTAATGGAAAAAAAAAAAAAAAAAAAAAACAGATTTAATTTTAGAAAATATTATCTCGCATTTTTGCGATCAAGCGCAAGGAGGATCGGCCAGAAAGAGGATAAAAAAAATGAGAAATGATACTACGTATATCGTTTTCCGAATTGCACATCGCGCCTTTCGGCCGATCTTCTATTTATACGTTGTTGTCATGTGCTGCATGCCACTCTTTGGCTTTCGGCGTTGAGAAAAATAGATTTATCTCACACAACTGGGCTGCTTCTACGATTTTCAATGGTTTTCGCCCATAAATGTACAGTCGGCATCGGAAAGATCAAAATTTTGTATCTGACGTCCAATAAGGGAAAGTTGAATATTGAATATTTGATTGGAAAAATAATTTAAAAAAAAAAAAAATATCCGAGCCTTTTTGATGCCGACTAATAATTGAAAAATAGTTTTTCGTCGTATGCATGTCCTTCGAGGATCTATCGTAAGCGCTTCGAATGATTCCTCGAACCGTTGCTTGCCTTCACAAAGATGATCGACCTTCTTAGAAGAGAGTCACGTATTGCGTCTCATCGTAAGTCAGCAAGTAATTTTTTTTAACGATGAGTCCGAAGACGATTGTCGCACTCGTTGACCATCGCAAGCGTTGTTTCGATGGGACGGCTGCTCTGATTGTTAGTGAAAGTAATCTAGCCTCGCACTTTCTCGTCACACACGCGTGCATCTCCGAATCACAGTTATCTTACTGCTCGTCTGCCTGCCTGTTCTATCGTTAACGAACTGCCTCTGCCGATTGACTGTGCTCTTAATTATAAATTTATTGTCTTGCCCGCCTCAGTCTACGTCTCTTTGCGATCAGACACGCCCGAAAAGAATACGGATTTTAGTCGGCTCGAGACGACGTGCCCATCCGAGAATCCTCGGACGGCAAGAGGGGACAAAGGAGTAAAATCCGATCGATGTAAAATTCAATCTTCGTTCTCTCCGCGCTTTTCTCTCTTTTTTTATTTTCTTCCGTCTCGACCAAGCTCGATGTCCCGTCGCGCGAAACGTTTGTTTCCGCTTTTCTTTTTTCTTTTTTTTTTTTTTCTCTCTCCTTTTTCTCGAACGAGGGATCTCCCGCGTGGCGATGAATCGCGGCGCCGAGGGAATTGCACCTCGCATAAGAATGTAAACAGCTCGGATAAAAGAAAACCAATAGAAAGAAAAAAAAAAAAACGGTGGGTCCAGACGCAAAGAAGGAAGACGAGAGGAAGAGAGTTGTGCTCTGCCGCGCCGGCCGCCACGAATTCTAATGACGAAATGCGAATGACGAACGAATGGTTGAACACCACGTATAGGCATACAGCAAGCCCGGGCTTTTGGTGGTACATATCGTCCCACCTATACGGTCCCGGTAGCGCCTCCCCGAAGACACCGACCCAGTCGCCAATGTCAGTGCCCATGCCAGTGCCAGTCGCAGCGGTCCCAATGCCAATGCCCATGCCCGTGCCCGTGTCAGTACCAGCAGCGACAACGGCAACAGCAACAGGAACAACAACAACAACAACAACAACAGCCGCGGCAACAACTTCATCGTTGGCAACTGTTGTCGCGTCTGCAGCAGCTACCGCATCATCGGCGAACCACGAGCCCGCCATCGCCAAGACTCTAAACCGATTCCTCCGAGGTAAATCCCCAGGTCCGCTACCAGACCAGAGTCTGGGAAAAGCAACCGCATCCAGCGCATCCGGGACATGTCCGACGACAGCTGACAGCTGGCTCACCCGAATGGCTTTGACACACACACACACACACACACACACACACACACACACACACACACACACACACACACACATACGCACACACTCTGTTTCGTATTTACTACTAAGCACGCGTCCACATATACACGTACACATATCATTCTTTTTTTTTTTTTTCTTTCTTTTTGTGCAATACTTTCCTCCGACTAACCGTCTCTCTATTTATACGTCCGTCCATCTCGTTCAATTTTTTTTTCCTCTCGTTTACGCATCCACCCGCTCCCGCGTTCATATCTCATCGTATTTGCTGCTGCCAACGCGCGCCCAGCGTGAAACTCCGTTGATATTCACGCGCGTTGCGACCGCTATCATCGAGGGGAATGTAAACGAGTCTCACAATGCTGCTTTCACTCGCGCAAATAACGCTGGAGACTGCATTCTCTTCTTTCTTTTTTCTCTTCTTCTTCTTTTTTTTTATTTTTTATTTTTTTTTTTTTTTATTTTTTTTTTTTATTTTTTCGCTCCGCTCGACAGGGATTGTCTTGTCCCGTTGGTGGACAGGAGCCGACGAAACTTGCAGTGTTGTTTCCTCGTATTATTTTATTTTCGCCGTTTGTGCTGCTCGGATGTTCAAGCGTATGATTATGAATGAACTCTATAACATTTTACGGCGCCACTAATTGCGAGGCTGTTACATAACATGGTGTTTAAGATGACGAATATTTTTGCGAAGATATATGTCACCCTTGAGAGGGTGAATCTATCGCTTGGCGATTTTAACGGATTTTGCTTTTGTTTTTAAATTAAGTGTTTTAATTTTTTTCTTTTCTGCCAAGTACATCTTCCGGTTTATAATATTTTGAACTTTTTAGCGCAATATTGCTCATTCGCTGTTTTTAGAAACTCCCATGTATCTCGGATGTATTTTTTTGTCTTTTTTTCAAAATTACATTAATGAAAGTTACATTAATCCTATGACTACAGACATACGTTTAACTATACTCATCTTTCTCATCCCGTTTTATCAATCACGTTGTGTTCAAGAACACAATGTTTTCATTGTCTTTTTCATGCTTTTTCGCACGAGAAAGAAAAAAGGCACATTGACGATGCTAATTATATTAATTACCGCAGTGTACACAGTTGTTGAAATAATGATAATTTTATTAATAACGACGGCGATAACCGAGGATGGCGATAAGAGGATGGTGATGACTAATTAATTCTTTTCTCAGAATTGCGTTTACTGAATAATGTTATAATGCTGCTAATGATACTGTTTGTATTATTTCTACCGCAGTTTTTTTTTTCCGTTTGTAGCGATTTTATTTTGCAGGAATGCATTCACGCGAGAAATTCACCAGCTGCGATAAAACGATACGCATATACACTTTCTGGCATTCACCTTGTTTAGCGACTGCGTCACGATTATATCCGTTACAATTAACGGCCACGAGTAATCGTTTCGGTGCTTTGAGTGTTCTTTTTCTGGCGTATGAGTCCGCGTTGCGTTGATCCTCGCGATGATTTCACGCGATTAACATTGATCTCCTATTACAGGTAGCGACCTTCTAACGAGCCTCACGACCACGTTCGATCGCAAATGGAGGTCTCTCGTCAATCAGTCATCGAATCTAGCGCAGCCGCCTCCGGAATCCACATCCTGCAACAAGGACGACGTTACGGAGCAGCAGGAACAGAAGCCAAACGCGTCCCCGAGATTCAAATATCCATCTACTGAAGCTTATCGCGATCCCAGTCTTCATAAATCACTTGATAAGAGTCACCTTTCCCGCTCGAAGGATGTAAGTGCTCCATATTGCGTCGTAAAGTTACCGAAGCTATTTACGTTGTTAGAACGAAGAAAACGGAATGGCTGTCTCAAATGGCAAACTTTCATCTAGATAGTAGAGATAACGATGGGATCTAAAAACGATGAAAGCGAGAATAATTGAATAAAAAAATGCAACGGCATAGACACGCGATCGTTATTTTTAACATAGATTTGTCATATATTTAACGTTAGGTGATATCGCATACACCAATGCACATCAAAATGTAATAAAAATAATTGATATGAGATAATTTAATTTTCCTGAATGAATATAATTTTCATAATATTAAATAATTTCCACTTCGCAGGACGCTCCCGAGAAGGATACAGACTCGACGGTAGCCGACGACATGTCGCGTCCTCCGGAATCCGTCACGCCGAACAACGATCGCGGCACGAACGACAAGCAGAGGCTGGAAACGAAGTCTATGACGAATCACACCACGGAGAAACCAGCGGCGGGGAAGATGCCGGATTCAAGTGAAAAGGACGAGGACCAGAAGGATGCAGATGAGGGGGATGATTGTCTACACGCGGGAAACCCGAAACGTTACGAACTGGCGAGTGAGAAAAGCCTTCAGGAAAGTAAGTCGGAGAACAACGACGTTAGCGCCAGAGTGGAGGACAACAGCAAGAGCCACCATTACGAGACCGGGGACTCCAGTTACTCAAACAAACTGAAAAAATTTGAAAGTCTGACAAACTCCCAGGCGAGGTCTCGCCTGAAACGGTCGGAGTCTTTAAATAAGAGGACATGCGAGAACACCACCTCGCGATTGAAGAGATCGGAGAGCTTGAATAAACACTCGACCGAGAGACTGTCGCCGCTTAAACGATCTGAGAGCTTAAACAAACACTCGGGCGACAGGTCGGAGTCGCCGGGCAGCAAACTGAAGCGATCGGAGTCGCTGACGAAAACTGAAAAGACTGAATGCAACATCAGCAAGCGGCGGCAATCGGTGCGGAAGGAGAGCGCCACGAAATTGAAGCGGAAGAATGGGATGTCCGAACGATCGATCAAACGAAGACACACGGTCGGCAGCACCAAGGACTTCGATAAGGTGCACTGGCTCGATAACAAATTACAATCGGAGGCCGAGAGAGTCATCAGAAGCGATTATAGACCGAAGAAGAGCCAGCTCAGAACCAGCTCGCCCGATCTCAGCACCAATCGAGTCGGCATGGCCGACACGAGCTTCCTGATCGAGGTGAGCTTTCGTGGACCCAGCAATGTCGTCTTCAACGTGACCAACGCTGCACGACCGCAGTCATTGCCGGACGCGAATCTCGCGTCCAAGGTCTTTAAGGTGCCCCTCGAGAGTCACGTATAATACGCTCGAACAAGTCTATACTTCTATATTCTCCTCCGAATAATACATGCACGCAGTGCTACTGTCATATCTATATTTACCTGCCATCATTTTTAATACTCTCTTGTACCGGTTTATATTATATATAAACCGACTTATATATCAGATTTTTATATATCTCATATTATATAAAATCAATTGGATCGCATCCCCGTCTAAGTTCGTTCACCGGAAAAGCTGAAATTATTTATCAACCGCGAGTGTGCCAAAGAGCCATCGCTCTATGAATCATTTATCATTATCGAATGATGTAATATTGAAAATTACGTAACGAAAATTACGACAGCTAGAATGAATTAGACAAGGGAGAAGATACATCTATTGTCGCGTTCTCTGCACTATGATGCTTTAATCAAGTTAGATTTAATTATAACGTAAGATCATTGTGACGATCGGGAATTGTTCCGGATTAAGGAAGCGGTTATATTCTATCTCTTTTAAAGAAACAGATAAAGATACTTTACTGATTCTGCAGACTGCGGAAATAAAGCTAAGTGACATTGGAGAAACGTAAGAAAGTTATTTAGTGATTATATATTGCATGTGGTATTTGCATTGTGTCAATTTTATATATATATATATATATATATATATATATATATATACATAGATAATATAAATTATACATATATCTTACTTGTGAAATGTGATTGTGACATTTTTTTGTACATAAGATGTATAATGCGAGATAATTCGAATACATATTTAGTAAGGTGACTATATATTGTACGTCTTTAAATTTATATTTTAATAATCGCTTAACAATCATCGCGGATGTTTTATGCGTGTGAAATTGCTCGATCATCGTGCGCGAATTGATATTGGTTACACGAGAGTGCGGTATTTTTAAGGGCGAGCAAGGTGATCTTTTAGGGTAAAAATTGTAACTGCGCGCGTTTCGCGGATGTAAAATCGTCGCGAACGATCGATAAACTTGAAAGTTCTTCGAAAGGTAGCATTCATAGCGTTAAGAAATCTTTTTTTTTTTTTCTACATAAGCTCTTCGACGAAAAGTCTACGATGTGATAAATCTTAATCGATCGCGCGTCTATCGATGTATACGTACACATATCGTTATCGCGAGTGCTGCGAGTGTGTGCGTGCATGCGTAAATTTAAACGAAGCGCATAAATATCTATTTTCTATGTGCACATTACGATCGATGTTAACGATCAGTCTAGTACCGCTGTTGCGTCACTGAATTTTATCGTGCAGTAAAAGGCAAGAGACGCCAACGGTGCCGTCAATTATAATATACATTCGGTGCCTCGCATAATGCGTAATCTGCCCGTTCCGAGGCTGTGTTACAATGATAGAAATTTCCAACGCGATCGCGGATGGAAATTCGCTCGTCGTCGTTTCTTCGGACCGGCCAGATTTCTCACTGTGTCCTGTTACGAGAATGATATATACGTTAAGGTGGTGCGACACGCTATGTGTATTGCTTGTATCGCTGTAAGGATTATTACTTGACGATGTCTCAAGGCGCGCCTTGGGTCTCTTCTCGTCAGTGTTGCATTATTTGTACCCCGCGATTCTTTACATTATGCCAAACTCTCTTCGCCTTTTTATCTACCCTTGTAATTTGCGTTCGGCGCGCGCTGCGTCGTGTCGCATCCAAACTATCGATAAAGCGATCATCGAGGAAGGAACCTGATCCGAGGTCGCGACCGTGACTGGTGTCACGGAGTTTCGATCGGAGGATACCGATGTCGATAAATTCATTCTCGTGAATTGTAAAAGTCTGTGTACGACTGTGTACTAATTGCGACTAATTTTATCGTTAATGTATGTATGTATGTGTAGAATTCACTCGGGATCGGCGCAATATGTTAAGTTTATTTGCGTTGGAAGATTAATGTGTAAATACATACAGCTAAATTTCGTGCGAGTCATCGCCGTACATCACCGTGTTATCTTTTCGTCTCTAGGGGCGGCGCAGTCGCTTAAAATAACTTACGTAATGCCAGTTGCTGTCGCGCGTATCCGAGGAGTCCGTAAGCGTAAAAGTAGCCGAGACAATCGATTTGATCATGCATGTAAATACAAATGTAAACTAAATTCGAAGAGACGATGATAAAGAAGACGATATTTATTTCGAGAGGAATAGTGATTGTGATCGTGTTATTTATTATTAACCCAAGCAGACGTGTTCTTCGCAAATTGTTTAAAAAAGAAAAAAAAAAAAACATGAGATTGTAAATAAATATATTATTATGAGAAAGGAAAAAAAGAAAAAGAGAGTTCTTCAACATTGCATCCCCGCCTTTCATTTGAATTAGTTTTGTTCAAAAACTTCAAGCAACGTGAAAGAATTTCGATTGGCCGAATCTGTCACGTGACGCAAGATCCGATAAATTCAAACGATTCTATCATGTGGTGGAGAACTATAAACGGCACGATTTAAGCGGCATTAAATTTGCAAACGACTTCAGCCAATTGATTAGTCGCAGTCGGATGTTTTTCGATAATTCTCGAGTTGATTGGCCAGTGCTTTATTATCGAATTGTTGCATACGGTTTTTTATGTACCATTAGTTTTTCGCAACAAATTGCGAAATCGTAAAGTGTCGCCTATTTAAAAAATCGTAAACTCGTTTCGCTGCAGAAAATGAATGTAATGCAGGCCGCTCCACCCAGAGGACGACGCGCTTATGCGAGGGGGAGGCTCGCCTCGATACCGAATGCGCAACGCGCCACAAACATCTTTCCGAAATATCGTGAGTGCTGAATGAAAAATTAACGCGAACTCAATTTCTTTTTATCGAGCTTGTAAAATTAATTATTCAGAAACGAGACGAAATTTTAATGTGACTCTTAACGAGCCTCGGCGAATCCGCTCGATTTCTAACGGTGAATCTCATCGATCGAGGTCGATTCTGTGCGATCAATGTTTCTCATGATTTTTGTTTATTTCTAACATCAACGAATTCGCACCTTGAATTTTTATATCTGATTGCATTTTTATATCTGATTGCAATTTTTATATCATTCTGCGTTTCGCTACCGGATTCCCATGTGCGCCATTTTTACGCATGGACGTAGAATTCGATTCTGGTTTTCGGAGACCCGCGACGAGCTCTGGACCCGGGAATTCCGTCGCGAAGACGCCAAGACACACTCGCAGAGAGAATTACATTTCTACGTCATCCTACTTGCCGAGCACTTCTCGCCGTAGCGTGGGGTGAGCTGTAAATCTCGCACCTAACAAGTCTTTTTATATATAAAAAAAAAAAAATGCTATACACTTTGCCGAGAAATGCACGAAAGCAAAGTGTCTCTCTTCATTTATTTACTTCTCAAGAATTTTTTTTTTTTTATATTTTTAACGTAAGATAAAACTGGAAGAGTCAACTTACGTAAGAAGAGTCCCATCAAGACGTTTTTTAGATTTTTTTTTTTCTACAAACGCATCTTTATATTTTATTTGCGAAAAACATTAGCATATTTTTTTTCTATCATTTTTTTTCATGCTATAATTCAGATTAGTTCATAAAATTAATTTATAGTTCCTGTTTCTTTCCTCGATTTAAAAATATAATTTGTCAATGCATAATCAGCTCGATTAATCCCACGAGATCGACGCCATTCGCCACGTCCAGCAACGCAGAATCTTGCGTAGTAATCGGTGAGCGAGTATTAAATATCAAGGATATTATCAAGCTAGTTTATATTGGATTTTATTTGGAATGTTTTACTTGTTGATAGCGTTAACAGCAGGCCGAGGAGACGCTAGAAACGAAGTCGGCTTAGCAGCGATAGATCTACAATACCCGTACTTGATCCTCTGTCAAATCAGCGACTGTCAAACATACGTGAACACTCTGACAAAAATCAATATCTTCGATCCGATCGAAGTAAGCAGCTTTATATACAAAGCTTCTTATAAAATAAGAAGGAAAGAGATCGAACTAATGAAAGAGATCGTTGATCCTTCATGACCAGTTGTTTCTTCGGTTGTTGCGCAGTTTTTTTTGTTTTTTTCAGGTACTGATGCCAGAGACAATATGCGAAAATCCTAGCCGTGGGAACAAACTGTACAGATCGATCAAGGAGAAATTCAATACGTTCAACATCACGCCAATTTCCCGAATACACTTCAACGAGTCCAACGGCATGGAACGCGTGCGTACTCTATGCGCCAGGGAATACTCGACCGTGGAGTTAATAGTAAAGCAAAAGTAACGATATCAAACAGGCATTCTCTGAAAATTCTCGATTGGATCTTAGTCCCTGATATTTTTGCATTTATATATAAATATAGATGAAATAAGTTTTATTTTTGTTTCTATTATCAACTGTGTTGCTATTTTACATAGCTATATATAGAAAGAACACTTTTGCTAAAGTATTCAAAAATTTGGCCAAAGGCCAATCTAAAAATAATTTTGTTAAGCTGTAAATTATGTAAGCTTCGGTAAGCTGCGGAATATAAAAAAATTTTGTATCACGCTTAAGTGTCCCACATAATTATTTTCAGATTTGTATTTGGCCAAATTTTTTAGAAATCGTAAAATCGGCATCCCTCTGTGTTAAAATCAGAACGAAAAGATTAAATAATGAAGTTAACTAGTGATATAAAGCACCGACTATTCATTTCGATCATAGATATTACGCTTTAGCCGCCGCCGCGGCATTATTGAAGTATGTGGAGTACGTCCAGCACATGGTTTACGCCCCGAAATCGGTGAGGATAGAATTCCAGGGATCACCGAATACCACGATGATCGGTAAATTACAGCTCGCGCTCCAGTTTCGAGAAACAGGTGAACGATCTCGTGATGAACGACGGCAACGATTGTTATTGCGCAGATATAGAGAGTACACGAAGTCTGGAACTGGTCGTCTCGCAATCCAAGCAGTCTATCGTCAGTCTGCTGGGTACTATGAACCGCTGCTTGACCCCCATGGGCAGAAGACTCCTGCGCGCCTCCATCCTTCAGCCTTCCTGCAACGAGCGTTTTATCGCGGATCGGCAATCTTGCGTGGCGGAATTGGTGGGCAATCATTCTCTGTGCAACAGCCTTCAGGTAGTGCCGCACGTGGTGTGCATCACGGAAAGAATCCCAATAAGCCTAATTAACATATAAACATTATGTAATGTCACCATTAATTGTGGTGTTTGCTGACACAGTTTTACTTGCTGAAGTAAAATCTCAAAATTTGATCCGACACAGATTTGAAAAAAATTTTCTTCTGGGCAATCAAAATAATTATGTAGGACGTTCAAATTTAGCTAGAATGTTGCAATATTATTATCATGCTTAAGTAGATCCTAGATAATTATTTTGATGGGAAGAGAATTATTTTTAGATCTGTATCCAATCAAATTTTTTTAGATTCTCTTCAGGAAAACCGTTCTTTCCTCGTAGCGATTAAATTCAGGCCAACGATTTTGCGATATCTGTAGTATTCGTTTTGCAGCCTGCGGTGCAACGCCTCTTCGGCACGGATCGTTTGCTGGCGTTAGCGATTAAACCCTTACACGTGAACGACATGCAAAATGCGGAACGAAATTTGAACTACGCGCTGCTCTTGAAGAGCTGTCTGGATACCATCCCGGAACTGGAAGCGATTCTCGCCGCTGGTGTTCATCCGTTTTTCGTAAAAATGCGAAAGGTCCGTGTTCTCTCTCGATTTCGATTCGTAGCAGCCACATCGATCACGACCGACGATATTTTCGCGCTTGCAGAATTTAGGCAATTCAGAATTTCGAGTTATGAAGGACAAGATTTCGACGCTGATACACGAGGACGCGAGATTCGTTAAGGGATGCACTTCCTTGAGTATGCAACGGTGTTTCGCTATAAAGGCTGATATCAATGAACTGCTGGACGTCGCTCGGCAAGTTTATTGCGAGTTAATCAGCGACATGAAAAGTAAACGCATAATAATATATTTAAATTGTAAACATCCAAGCTGCGGAAATCACGGAAAACTATTTATAATTTTATAACTCTGTACGAACAGATATGGTGGAGCAGTTAGCTGTAAAACACAAACTTCCGTTATCCCTGGAATATAACATAAATTTGGGTTACCATATCAACGTCGTTATACCGCGAGGTTTGAATATGACAATCTCGAATCTACCGGCGGAATTTATCCAGGTAACTCTATTCGCCGACACAAATCGCAAAATCTCAACTGCGTCTACTAACGCAACTTCGTAATTGTGCAGACACGAAAAAACAGAAGATCGTTCACAATGACAACGACCGGGTTGCTGACACTGAACAAACAATGCAAGACCGCCTGCGAGGAGATTTACATGATGAGCAACACGTGAGTTAATTGTAAAAGATCCCGCATTGTTACACTAATGAGATAATAATTTTTAGATTGCTGAGCAATTTGCTGGAGGACATCAGGCAGCATGTGGGCTGCCTGTTTCAATTGAGCGCCGACGTGGCGGAATTGGACTTGTTGTTGTCGTTGGCGCAAATCAGTTGTAATCCGGAATACGTGAGACCGTCATTCGGAACGAAATTGGAGCTAATAAACTCCTTACATCCCATTATGGAATTATTTAATAGAGATCTTCCCGTGGCTAACGACGTGGTGAGTGTCGGTCGTGCTTTTCGCGATAGGTTTACGATATTTCCTTACGTTATCTTTAAATACGCAGAACGCATCGCAGGCGCATAATTTTCACCTGATAACCGGACCGAACATGAGCGGCAAGTCGACGTACTTGAAGCAGATCGTTCTGCTTCAAATTATGGCGCAGGTAAAATGACGCGGCAAAGCGTCCGTCATTTCGAACTTCGCATTTTTGCCTCGGATCGTTATGTATAAAATATTCATTTTTATGTAATTGAGAACTAAAACGTACACGGAAAGAATAGTTTTACTGAAGTATCTAAAAATTTGGATATAGCTCTGAAAATAATTATGTGGGACATTCAAATTAGTTGTTAAAATATTAAAAATTTGTGTAATATTATTATCATGTTTAAGTGTCCTACAATAATCTAAATTAAAGTTACTTTCAGATTTATATCTGGCCAAATTTTTAAGTTCTAGGGCTTCAATAAAAGCGTCCTTTCCATATGTATATTTTTATAAAAAAAATCTTGTCGATTCAGTGTAAGATACGCGATGTGCAATGAGATTAGGATTTTTGCTTTATAAGAGTGTTTCGCGAGATCAGGTAACGATCCGATAGATTAGTATCTCGACCGACATATCCGTTATTCCTATCTTATTATAGATCGGTTCCTATGTGCCGGCAACGAAGGCGACGTTTCGCGTTGCAGATCGTATACTCTGTAGGATAAGCTCCCGTGACGATGCTGAGCTCAATGCATCCGCCTACGTTCTCGAGGTGAGCGTGCAATAACTGTAATTATAGCTCTTCTTTTCTTTCCCTTTTTCGCTACAGATCTCTTTTGGAGAACGGTTTACCCACGCTCTTCATTCAAGACAAGGCGGGTCTTTTTCTGATTCTGTTCTGATTTTCTAAATAAAAATATCGAGCATACCGAGTGTTCTCTAGTGGTTATCTAACCAGACACTGACCGTGCCTAACATTGCTCCGGTTGTCTAACGAGAATCCGGTGCTTTCGACCGGTGCAAGACCATTGACACTTAATTATAATCAACGTCACAGTTAAGCGTAATTGCCGATTTGTTTGCTTTAGATGAAGGAGGCGCAATACATCCTGCAATTCGTTACGCCCAAATCTCTTGTTGTACTGGACGAGCTTTGCAGGCATACCACGGTCGAGGAGGGTTCGGCCATCGCTTGGGCGATATGCGAGAAATTATCGCTGACGACCGCGTTCACGTTTGCAGCAACGCACTTTTTACACCTCACCGCGTTAAGTGATATATATAACAACGTGACAACGTACGTGAAAACCCCATACAATATTATATGTCATACATATTATGTGTGTACTCTGTTTTTTTTTTTTAAACAGAGTTATGTAACTTCATTAACTTTAAAATGTCTCTTTATAGCAAAAAAGAAAAACGAATTCATTGAAATCCCAAAATTTTTATCTGATCTCGATAACGTATAGTTTCCGAGTCATCAGTGCGTACAATTTAAAATGGAACACTCTGTTTATATACAAAATATAAATTTAAAAAATATATAATTTTTTTAGGCGAAATAAAATATCGTTATGATTTTTCAATGAAAATCGATTTTTTACTTAAATTAAAAAATATACATATATCCAAAAATTTGGTGTTTTTTAATAAATACGATTTTTCAGTCATTGCTTCGAGACGAAGACTGAAGAACCGGGAGAACCGAGTGAGCTACATCTGATATATACTCATAAATTGAACCCGGGAACAGGACCCACCGATCACTACGGGATCGCACTAGCGGAAGTGTCCTCTCTACCGAAATGCGTAACAGCTAAGGCGAGAGAATATGCGTCTCAGCAGTCCGTAAACGCGCAGGTACGTGAGTTCATAAAATGTAAATTACCTAAACATTATTAAACATCTTTAAATATCTTTTCCTTTTTAGAATAACCTTGGACCTATCGCGAGTTCTCTGTCATGGGAGAAATCCTGTTACGACGCGGTCGTTCAGTTACGCGCGCTATTGGAGGATAACCGCTTCACTTTCGCAAATATAATAAATGTCATGAAGCAATTGGATCTGAGCAAGCAACGTAAGCAAACGAAGACAGCGCGGATTCCAATAAAATCCCCGATCGTGCAGAAACACGAGGAACGAGAGAAGCGCGATAAGGACAAAAATCTCGCTGTCGCGACGAACATTGACAGTTCGACGGTCAAGACGACGAACGACGACGTATTGTCGACGGAATTACCGAAACGGATAGAGAAGGATGTATGGGGGGCGAACAAAAATGAAGTGCAGGGCGAGCCGATGGAAATCGCCGAGGTCGAGAATCGGAAGGCGGACCTATCGATGCACGAGATTATAGTAAATCGAACGGCACTCGTATCGCCGGTCGCAGCCAATAGAAGAGATGTATCGACTGTTAATCCAGACTTCACCCTGCAATCTACGACGAGCGATCCGCGATTCTACGTTTGCACGTCGTTCGCGGTGAGCAGCCCGAGAGCAACATCGCCCCATCGCGGAACGAATCCAGGATCGAATTTCGCCGCGAGCGCGATAGCGGCTTCGCCTTCGGCATCCTTTAGATCCTCCCAGTCGTTCCAATATCACGACTACTGCTTGTCCGAGGGGGAGTTCGACATCACTCTACCGTCTCTGTCGACCCCGAGTGACGTGGCGAGGAGGACCGCGCTGGAGAAAGAAGCGAGGATCTTTCAGCAGATCGAGGGCGACGCCTTCGACGAGAGGACTTTCTTCGACAATGCGCGAGCGCCATTGGAATTATATCTCGCCGCGGACGACGACGTGGTGATGTTACCTGTGTAAAATATAAATGTTTTATACGTACGTTAATTCATTCAGATTTTTGTACGACGACTGGAAAATAAATAAGTAACAAAAATAAATAAAAATAATACGTAAAATGACATTCTCGTTTTATCCATTCCCCCTATCTCGCATAGATAAGCGTGGCAGCTTGCCGCCAAATTCACATTAGCGAGCCGCAAACATATGAGCGTGCGACATGAAAGATCTTTACGATAAATTGACAAGACGCGTCAAACAATTACGTTTTCGAGCGGAAACATTTAAAATTATACGATCGAGCAGCCTCGCGACGTGATGAAGACGAAAGGGCGATAATGAGCCTCGCACAGCCGACAGTTGTTCTCGATATCGCGAAATTCAAGTGTAAAGGTTAAACCCGGGGAACGAGAGAACTTTCACGCGCGAGAATGTCCACCGACCTGCTACCGGAATCGGTGAATTTGTTTCTCGACGACTTCGAGAGCAGTCTCTGCCTGCCCATCCTCGTGGTGATAGTGCTGTGCACCGCTCAGTTCGTGTTCAATCACATCTTCGGTATCGGATACACGATCTACCAAAACATAAAAAAGCCGACGGACGAGGAGGAGCCGCGGGACAAAACCGACATAATGACAAAACTCAAAGGTCTAATGTCAACTTTATATATGCCCCTACATACCCCCTCGAAATAGCGCATAAAATAGCGTAATTGTTACATATTCAAGATATACTTCATTTCCCGTTCGTTAAGCCCTCGTGAATATTTAAGAGCTCCTGTGAAATATTTCGCGTGCGCACGTAATACGTTCGTACAATAAAAAAAAAAAATAAAAAAAAAAAAACAAGATCTCGTTTAAACGGCATTCTATTCTAAGTAATAGTTGTAATAATGAAAGGTCGCAGTATTCTCGGTTGTCGTAATAAATTATCGATTTTTTTATCTAACGCAGGGCCTCGTTGATTAACGCAAATCTCTGTTCTAAACTCGCCAGGAATGCTGACCACTTTAGGCATCAGAAAACAAGGCAACTCGGCTCCGATTAAGAATTCACCGTCACCAGCGTACGATACTCGATATCGCGAGAGGAGTGGGATTAGCGAGGAGGACATTGAATGAAATGACGAAACGTTTCTGAATGTCATTACAAGTGCGATATAAAGTACACAGTAAATAAATAAAACGCTCCTTTCTTCACTTTTGTCGTAAAAAAAAGAAAAAAAAAATATTGACTCGAGGATATAAAAAAAAAAAATATACCTCAAGACTTTACGATCGATTCGTTCGCGATCATCAACGGCGATAAAAACAAATAATCAAACGGTGTGGATTAACCGATATTTTTCGTACGCGATATCGCGTATCTCTGATAAAGCCAGCGCGCAAGAAGACCGCGTCGCGTAAGGACCGAGACTTTTAAGTCGTACGGAGAGAGAGGAAGGAGGGGAAGAGAAGACCGGTCGAAGACACGAGAATGGGTCAAGGCTGACGGCTACTGGAAGCTCGAAGCTTCCACGTATGTCGCAAATAAAGCTTCATCGAGTCCATTTAAAAGTAACTACCAGCAGCGAAAACTGTCAAGGAAACACTTTTATACTCCGCCGTTGCATTTTCGCTCTCGCAAAGTTATGACACGAGCCTCGGATGCTCAATCTCGTTCTCGCTGTCGTAAAATAAAAAAAAAATAAAGAAAAAAAAAAAGAAAGACTGTAGTACGCGTCTCGCTAGTGCTATTTCCACCTTCCTTCATTCAGGCGACGCTTTAATTTTCTCGATGCCAGTTCACGACGAGGCCAACGCCTAACGATCATGCCGTTCCGCACCACGTGGCCTTGCAAATTGCCGGTCGGATACGCGAAAACGTCACGTGTGAAATATCGCGTTGTTGTTGTTGTTGCAAAACGATTAGCCGCGCATTCGCACACGACGTCCTCGAGAAATTGTGTTTACGCGATCGGCGAATTGTTTATTATTTCCCACATTTTGACGTAATTTACATAGTTAACAATGAGTTATATGCCCGCTGGCCGAGGGTAAATATATCATAAGCAATAGGCGCGAGTGCGTGTACGCACGCGTATGCGTAAGAACACGTAGACCGGCCGCGGCTAATTCCTGGGATTCCTTCGAGGTCACGCGCGTTATTATATTTGTACAACTGACTTTCTAGCAGATCGAGGAAGGAGGACATTTGCCAATATGACTTTTGGCAATAACATATTATTTGAACGTGCTCCAAAGACATCGTTCGGGGTGGGTCTGACAAACGTGCAGAAAAGAAATTTTTACAGCGGTCATGTAAGAATAGCTGTGACGAACTGTAAAAAAATTGATTGTATTAGACAAGGTGAAGTAAAGGATAAATTTAAGCGAAACAGGGAAAAAAGAAAGAAAGACACGTAAAATATTGTATACAAAAGTACAAAAGTACAGTTACACGATATAAAATATATACAATTATATTATAAATATAATAATTTTACATTATTATTGTATTTTATAAATATTTGTAATTATTGTTTTATTCTGAAAAATAAAACAATATTTACATATATATCTTGGATTCGACGAGGACATACGTTACAGAGGAGATAACATGCAGCCCGTTGCTTGACGCGCAATACTCGTATCGACAGTTGAATATTTCTTCCGAAGGACGACTGCTTAAAACATCTGATTAAATTAGATTCAAAAAATCGATACAATCGAATTGCGTTTTTAGTTCGTAATAAATCAGAATCTTATCTGATAAATATTTTTTTCTTCATTCTACAATATTTCGTATGCGTAATATATTAGTAAAATATAAGCAGTTTATCGATGAAAAACAATTCTCACCTTGACTCAAATCACAAGTTATAATTCCTAAAAGACAGAAAATAATCTTATTTATGTTAGACATATTTTACGTGGATTAAGTCACGCAAATCGAACAGGTCTTTTTTAATGATCAAAAATACACGAGAATTATGATTTATAATCGTAATCGTAATTCGACAAGTTTTGGAGAAGTCTCTGAGAAATATCTTTTATACCTTTTCAAAAATTTTAAATCAAAAGTGTTTTCTCAGCGATTTAAACGATTCGATACAGCTGTCATAAAAATAGCATAATATCGTTCTATAAAAATCAATCTAACGGAAGACAAAATATATGCATATCCTGTTTTATGGATATATACATACAATGATGATTGTTACATTACGATGATCCTTAATCTGTATGCGTATCATATTATATAGGCGTATCACAGACCGGAAGATTTCTCTATACGATAAAAGGATGACGCAGAATTCACGGCCAGGATAACAATCGGATTTTTCATTTCGTACCACGCCAGATCCTACCACGCCTTGCATTCAGACCTCCGCCGATGTATTACATTAATAAATCCGTGCGAAAGTTAAACGTTAGGATTCTCGGCGCGTGAAAAATTCGAGTGCCGGAAAGGGACGAGAGCGTAACCGTGAAGAAAGTCGAACAATAGTCGGGGGCGGATGAGTTAGTTACGAAGTAAAGAGTTAGATGAGTCGACGAGTTGTTCCGTTATTTACATGATTTATGGCACGATCCGCGAGCTGCGACGCCGCAAAAAAGTGCGTCACGCCTTTTCTCGATTTCCTCTATGCGAGGCACAGAGAAAAAATTAATCTCAAATCAAAACTCAAAAATATTCTCATAGATGAGTAAGAATATTATAATCTTCTTAGTAAAATTTTAGTCTCGAGTTGAACAAAAATAACACTCGCATCGATGGAAATTCAATGAATGTTGCATCGAGACTTTTTAACAAGATAATATTCTTGCTTGTACGTGAAAATATTCAGATCTTGATTTAACTTGACGTTTTTTTTCTGCGTAGATACGATTAACTCGATTTCGACCGCGCGAGACCACCGGATGAACGGACGGACGGACAGCCGGCGATCGTTACGATCCGTGAAAGCGAGCCCATGCCGTATCGCACGATCGATGGGAGCGTTTATATGCGCGACAGCGTGCACGAAGAGAATGTGTGTACGCGCTTGCTTACTTACTTACGCGTATATAATGTAACGTATGCAAAGCGTAGGGGCGAGTAATTTATGCGCCGTACGTGTTTACGAAGCGCGTACGTGCGAACCCGCGCGAGATCGCGCTGTCGTGCTGTATGTGCGCCACGAGATCGTAGGCTGTTACTCGAGGAAGTTGAAAAGGGTCCTTGAGAGAGGCACGACGGGACGCGACTATCTCGCGACAATCTTTCAGGCCGCTTGTTTCTTTCTTTTAGTAGAGATAGTAACGTTTAGAGGTTAAATATTCGAATATGTATTCAACATTCGGATCCAGTAGTCAAGTTTCATTTTTTTAGAAATTATATAGAATAACATTCGAGGGAAAATGATATTTCATACATTATATACATACGTGCGAAATACTAATTGATCTCATCTTGTTATTTTCGAATTTTAGAATAAAATTATCTTATAGTATTCGAAATGAACTCATATAAGTTGTCTCTATCGTGAAAAATCGAATCTTTTATAGATAATAGACTCCAATGAAATTTTTACACACACCACACACACACACACCCCCGCATCCGCATGCCCGCACTTACACACGTACACGAATACAAACACATGCATATTATGAGAGTTGCTTATCAATTACTTAGTTTTTTATCTTATATCTTACGCAACAAAAGGCAATACAAGATTTTTTTATTAAAAAAATATTCTGTATTATATTCTTATTGTTTTATGAAAGTTTTAATAAAAATAAGATAATAAACTACTGATGTGATTTGATGCAAAACCTTAACGCTTACTGTTAAATAGTTCAACTGTTGCATCTCATATATTGCATTTCATCTTCTCAATCGTTGCGCAACGGCGACTTGTGCGGCTTACCTTCGATTCTGCGGAAAATCCCGATTTACGTTCAAACATTCGCGATGCTCCCGTATAACCTCGCAAAAAGATTTGGTCAGGTCGTGGTGTAATAAGAATGTTTTTGAAGGGTTTCGAATTTACGTAAGCGCCTGTAAGCCAGTTTTGAATCATCCGATCCGTCGTAATGCTTCTTCCATCCGACGCTTTTCTCCTTTCCCGACGTCGGCTTCGTTCGCGCCGGGAGGAAGGGCAAAAATCACATTTCGATCACGTGGAAGTCCATGATTTCCTTTTTCGTCGATATCACCGATCAATTAACTCGCAACCGCCGTATAATCGGCGTTCGAATCGGTAATGACACGACATGCGTCAAGGAAGTATGAATTACACACCTCGTCAACGTCAGCGGATTTCACCGGACGGTCGTTGACCCAATAGCGAGATGGCCGATGTTCGATTGTTCGATCCGTGTTTGACAAATACCAAATAATACTCCCCTTTTCCTCGTCACAATCAGACGACCACACGTGGTCTCGCGTAACAAACATCGCGATTTCATCGTCGCGAGCGATAATTCTCTTACGTCACCGATCCGATTTTGCAATGCCGGGCATGCGTGTATTATAATCTGTTATGAATAAATAACGGAATTACGTTGCGCAAACGGATTTAGCAATCGATGAAGACCTTCATCGATGACTGATCTGATGATCAACCCGCGTGCGATAATGTGATGCCGCGCGAGAAACGTTAAAGCCGAGTTCATTGAACATAACATGATTTGGCGTGACGCATCGCGCACCAATCTCATCAGTGGCGTTACGCAATTCCCGACAACTAAAATGCGTCTTTCAGTTTTTCTTTTCTCACGTAATTTTCCGTCGCGCAAGGATCAGCCTGTTTACGCATTCCTCGAGAATATCCTATCTTGGCTCGCAGCTTCTCATTCCTTTCTCCTCGATCATGACGATTGTAAAACAACACTACGCAATGATAGCAGAAATTGTGAAATTTTAATATTACCCTGTGATTTTACGGAGATGATAGAAAGAGTTCGCGATATAAATTCTACACTGAATAATCATATAAATTTGACAAAATTGGATATTAATACGCGGAATAAAAACTTATAGATATATATGTATGTGTTTTTGACTTTTAACTCTTCTTAATTTCTCAAGTTTAAAAATAGAACTATAAAAATACCACGAGAAATATTATAGATATTCCTGCAATTATATGTATACACACATAATGCATAATTTTTTCAAAGGTTATTAATATTAATAATTGTGGCGTTGAATATCGCGCCAGTCATCGGTGACCGGCGTTATTAGACTCATAATCAGCATGACGTAAAAATACATTATGATACGCGTGAATAACATTTGTAATTGTGCTACTATCATTAATACTAACTTAATTCTCTGAAATGAAAAGTACATACATAAATATGTATAGATGGAGAAACTACCGAATTAGATCCGGCGGCGTTCAGAGTGCATTAAACTGACATTTTACTTAACGTATCCGCATCTGAATCCTTCGTTAATCAAATCGAACGTCACGTCGGGCTGTAGTGCGCGCGTACAAGCGGAAATCATCGATGTTATGAAAAGGCGCACTCGCGAAGAAATCGATGAAGAAACGAGAGAGAGAGAGAGAGAGAGAGAGAGAGAGAGAGAGAGAAAGAGTTATGTGCTCTATCCACTTTAACAGGGAACCGGTAGAGACTGATTGCATAATCGCGCTGCGTACAACTTCGCGGTGAGTTATTGAATAAACTCGTCTCGTCGACGAGTGGCAGCAGATATCGAGTCTAATAAAAAAAAAAAGAAGAAAAAATTGTTCAATGCAAACCCAATCGATCGCTCTCGTCGGAGAGAGAAACGCGCCGCTCTAACGTCACACGCCGATGCGATTTACCTCGAGTATTTATATTGGAGGCACCATTGGAACACGCGAGTCGCATGTGCCGGGAAGCGATCTTGGCAAACACAACGTCTGCCACGATCGTGATCGAAAGGCCATTCGCGTCTCGACCGACGTCTAACATTCTGTTACACATGGTACATTTAAATCCACGTGTATGATCGTTGGCGATCCGCGAGGAAAAGAGGGAGGAGAGGACGCGTTTTAGAGGCGCCGTGACTGAAATGATGATCGACGACGGGCGGGAATAATTTTATTTTAACAATGAGACGCACGGATCTCTCCTCCCCCCCCCCCTTTTCATTTTAGCAGTCGCATCAGACGGTCAACGCGTTTCTAAGAAATCCCCCTCCTTTTCCTTACGATGCTCCTGAAAGATTACGTAAAATATACCGAGCGTGACGAAATCCGTAGTACAAACCGGAAAGCGGCAAACGTGTCGAGTAACCGATCGTTAGCGAACCACCTAGTTATTACGTTCTATTAAGTTAAGGTAAATAAAAATTATCAGGCGGGTTAAATATAACCAATCGGCGCCGTCTATTTCCTCGCGGCTTATGAATAAGCATGACACATGAGTATCTAGCCATAGCGCAATGTTATTCCTTTTAAAGAGACGCATCTCCCACGCCTGCGGCGAACGTTGAGATATTTATATATATATATCACAATTGACATACTGACCATTCACAACATTCTCGTCTTTGCATCGCGAATGCGCGGTGCAATCGGTGCAAGACAGCTCGCTCCCGTTTGTTCACAGTTTGTTCCGCGGCTTATCGCGTCACCAATGTAAATTACACGCTAGAAAAATTTACACCGAAAATTCATTTTACGTCGTAATTCAATTTTCGGCGCGCCGCTCGCAAAATGTTTGTGAGACTTTTTGAGAAATTTTCGCGGACGTCTCGCTTAGCGTTGCGGCGGATGCAAATAGCCGTTACAACGCTGGCATAATTCCCGGTTTAACGTATAATCGTTATAAATATCCGCTCTGCTAAGTCCTCCTTCTCCTCCGCCTTACAATAAACCGTGTACACTAACCGTGCACGCCCTGAGAATCTCGTGACCCGTATTAAACTTTGATCATTTTGCCGTTGTTGATGTTCATATAAATATTCTTTGTACACTTGCGCGCACAAAGAAACTTTCACAAATTTACATCATTCGGTGTCATGCATTTAATAGCCCGGGAGTGTTGGGGAAATCATTCCTTTTTTTTTTTTCCATTTCCATACGAGAGTTGAATTTTATCTCCTATTTATTCGGGCCGGCAAACCGTGACAAAAATATTGTCGGGGAAACAACGAAATGTGGAACGAGTGCGTAAAACTATAAAAAAAGAAAAAAAAAAAAAAAAAAACGTTTAAAATACTAATGACGTTGTTTGCGCGGTGACTCATCATTCGACTTCACGAACCTGTAAAACTATTTTACGGAAATACAAACGCGCGATAAAGCGGCTTCTTCTACGCAGCGAAAGAATCGCTCGCGCATTCTATTCTTGTTAGAATCAATTTATATCAACGTAGAAAATTGCCGCAAGGAAATTTTCTGCTGGAAAATACATTCCAATTTTATATATTGAATATATATATATATATATATATATATATATATATATATATATTAATAATATATCTGCAGTTTCTACTTTGATTATCCCCAAAAAGATGAGATTGCGGATCATCTTTTCTACCCGGCGATTTTCTATCTCTTGGAATTTTTTCAGACGCTTTCACTCACTGACGATTAGAGGAGTGGCGCTACTTTTCTCGTTCTGCAAGACTTGCTCGAAAACTATCGTCTCGGATGATTATGTGTCATTAAAATTAATATCGAATGTTACATTTTTCTCAGTTGAATTATCACTTTCGCGATCAAGATCGTGGCGCGGCTTTCCGTTTACGGTATTCCAAACTGACGTTCCGACAGAGGCATTTCGCGTGAAATATACAAGCCAAATCACGTCTGATATCCATATTTGAAAAATTTGTAGTACCTTTATCTTCTCGAAAAGACAGACGATATTAGATAACTTATATCGAGGTGGCTTACGAAATTCCGTGTGAACGTTTCAAAGCCAGATCTCCCGTCGAGATGATCCGCGAAACGTAAATGACGAAAGGGGTTGGGTGATGACAATCTTCGCTACAACGTACGCAAGATACCACGTATTACGTTTTAATCTCGACTCGATCCACATCGTCCAAATATTGTGAGTTCTGTGCCGATTGATAATTCGATCGCTCGATCGTATGTCGTAATGTTGTCAGCTATTGCGATGTTACGGGAACAACAAGGTCAGCGAGATAACATATACAGGCGCGGTTATCGGTACAATCGGTACACACACGATTTTCGGTCGGACGTGAAAGTCTTACGATTAAAATACGGCACGGGCGATATCAATAATAAATCACGAGCGTGTTCACACTTGTTGTTCTCCTTAATTGATAAGAGCCCTCCTGCCCTCGTGTAAACGAAGCTGAGTGGTCGTAACGTACGAAAGGGAACGTGATTCATCGTACGGTACCAAGTCGTAAAAAAAATGTCGAGACAGCTACACGTTCGATTTATCTTGTCCGAGGTCCACGGAAGTGAGCTCATCGATACTCGCATTGTTGCCTCGCGCGATAAACGATCTGTCACAGCGCGCGATGCGCACGTGCGCATTGTCACGCGCAAGAAATGCGCGCGATTCAGTGAGGCCAATTCTTCTTTTTTTTTTTTCCTCTCCCTGTAACGCACGGTGTTTTTTGACCTCGAGGAAAAGGCGATTTGTTACGTGTGCAAGTGTCTCATTATGCTACACGGCGTGTCGCTCTTTCGCGTTTCGCTCTTATCCCAGGCGGATGCGATAGGGGGGCGGGGGGGGGGGGGGAGGGAAGACGGTAAACGCGCAAAAAAAAAAAAAATCGCGGAGAGATTCTGAAAATCGCGTTCTATTCTGGACGTACGCAGAAGCGAAATCAATTTTGGGCGGTACAGTGGATTTACATTATTTTTATCTCTCGCTAATCGTTCACGCCGGATGAAACCGGTATCCGCCGCTTCTTCTTGAGAGGGGATTTTTCTGCGCGTTCAAGTCGAGGTAATAGGAAGATGTCAGCACGAACCGAAGGCCACGACTATTCGCCGGAATGTCACGCCGGGGGGGGGTGTGCGATACACATTCGCATCCGAGAATATAACTTCCGGGAATATAAATTCGATTTACGATTTCCGGGTCACGAAGAGCCGCCGTTTACAAACTACCAACGAGAGGAAGTTCCGGGACGAACGCAACCCGTACGTTTGTTGAGACGTCCGAGGCCTTGAACTTTGCGCGAAATTTACGACACCCCGATCTCTCGGTGAAGTCACGTTTTATCAAGCGATATTACGTCGGCCACATTCGGCCAAGTTTTTAACCTTTGCCATCGCGAGTTAAATTGTTCATCAAAGTTTTATCTTTGGCGCATATTATCTGTTCTGCGTCACATGATGCAAATATCGCGCTATTATTATATATTTGTTTAGAAAACATTTCGTAATTTCACTCCTAGTTGTAGATCACAGATGCACGCGTTCCTTTCTAATCTATGTAAAAATGATTTAAGAGAATACATCTTTTTCGCGATAAGAATGTAAAAACAGGCGTTTTCTTTCAGTTCGAGCAAGTTAATCCCGTTCTTCTCGCACGAGATGTCTTTAGATTCCTGCTGATTGTGTTCAAATGTTAGATCCTCGTAATTGATTCGTTTCCATGCGCATATCATTGCACAATCGAGATATAAGGAGAATGTGTATTAGTCGAAAATGTGACGAGAGGCAAGATAAGGGAATCGTATCGGTTAACATTCATAGATTCGCAGGAATCCCTTATTCGTGCCTCATTAAAATTTCGCAATATGTGACACGGTGATAAGCGATTGTAGACAAGATCCGTGATTGATCTTATCTTACCGTCTGTACGATGAAAAATATTTGTGTTTTGGATACAAACGTGAACAAAAACGTGAACAAAAACGTGAACGATGCAGTTACACGTTGACGACGGTTACATAATAATCAGCGTAAGTGTGTAATTTGAATCTACACTACACGTCGGCAATACCTAATCGCTTCGCGATGTTTGCCGAGAAGTGTACAAGCGACAGAGAAAATACATAGACGAGAAAATGTGCGGTGTACACTACAAAATTCTCCGTTCTCGATTCGATAATTTTTAACGACCCATCCTTTTTAGAAATTTTTATTAATTTTCATTTATTATTCGTTGCTCTATTTTTAACCTCTATATTTCTACCGCGTCGCGTCGTCCGGCGAGGCTCGTAATAATCGTCTCGATGGACAGTTCGTCTACGGAAAAAAAAAAAAAGAGAGACACGAGCGCAACGAACGACAAAGTGCGCCGTAAAAAGGGAAAGGAGATGGCCGCTGCGAACGTATTGTCGCAGCGCACAATAAAGTCAAGGTTTTCCGTGTGGCGTAACGCGAGTCACGGTGCGATGTACCTTTGCGCGCAGGTTGATTGCACCCTGAGAATTTTCCCGGCACACATACATGTATATGACAAACACGCGTATACATATGCACGTACACTGGTTACGGAATATTTTATACGCCCGATTACGACGTTACCTTTGACCTAAAGCCTCGCCTCGCCTCGCTTTTTCCTCCGCTCGCGAGAAAACGGGAATAACTGCGTAGTCTTTTTTAATAATAAAAATAATAACTGCTCGATCGTCCGTGTCCGCGGAAATTAATATTCTCTCGGTGTAACACTAATGACGTTTCTGCAGATCTCCCTTGAGACTTTTGTCTTCCGGAACAAGTGAATACAGGATGCGCGAATCTCCGAGAAAATTGCGGCAACCAAGATATTTTTGGATAATAAAGAATTAAATCGATCGTCACGAAGATGCAGTCTGCGGAGACGTAATAATATAAAAGATATAAAAATATCCGCACAAGATCGATCCGCGCTGTCTCTTGGAAACGATTATATTTCGGGAGCTATTACTTGTCGAGCAAGAACGATGGTTTCGGGTCAACCAAGTTCATCGCTTCTTTTTCACAAGCCCTTTGGTTTGGTCAGAACAAATAGCAATGATCGCAGATTACTGAATGCTAAATAATGTATGTGTATTTTTTGTGATAATAATTTTTTCTGCTATTTATTAATTCATGTTGTATTGTATCATGTTGCGTTTCATGTTTCACATTTTCTATTCACATTCTATTTCCCCTCTTTCCTACCTATTTAATGTTTTTTATGAAGTAAATAAAAAATAAAAACTATCTCAGGTAGAAAACTATTTTAATGTATCCCAATTAAGTTTCATTATCGTGCTTGCCTATCTTGAATGAAGTAGCCTGATAAGAAAACGAAGTTATAGTCTCGTACAATTTAATCGATCAAGAGACATTTTAACACACACGCTAGGCAACAGTTTCATTACTGCGGAAATATATACAACAAATTTTCAGAGCGACGGTTTTAATTATGGATTGTTAAAATAAATTTTATTTATTTGTGTAAATATTAAAAACAATTATTAATGCCCATGTAAAAAAAATTGTATAATTTCAAAGAAAAATTATATTATCAAATTTAAGATATTAAAAATTAAGATATTAAAAAATTTAAGATATTAAAAATTTAAGATATTAAAAATTATTTACACACATATTCCAATATAGTTTCATTAATATACTCTTAATATATTTCTATATACTCTTAATATATTTCTATATATATATATATATATATATATATATAAACGTATTAATATTTATACGTACATATATGAAAACAATTAATTTGTTAAGTGTGACTTGGAATTACGATGACCTATAATTGGCGCCGTCACTTTATTTACTCCAATCTGAATGTTAATGCTTGTGCGAACTTATAGCAATCAACCTATTGTAAGCGCTCGAGCGTAAAAAGCAAGCTTCTTAATAAGCAGTAATGCGTAATCCTTTCTCCTTGGACGATTTTGCTTTCGTGAGTCATTCATTTTGCCGTACGTTCGAGAACGCGAGAAAGAAAAGGAGAAAAAGAGAAGCCATTGTCAGTCGAGGTTTCAAAAACCGGTTTTTGCCAGCGCGACCAGTTACCAGCGCGACGATTATCCAATAAAACGTTGCTGTTTTTCAAACGAATCCATATTTCCACAATTCGCAGCGTGTTTAAACCCCGCGGCGTTCTCCTGAAAGAGACGTCATCCGCGTCATCTATTGCGCAATATTGATATCCGCCGAGTTCTTCGCATAATGCGATACGCATAATCCCTCACCGGTACAAATAGAGCGTCGCAATAGAAATTCGATAACACTCGGCCAATCCGCTCGTGCACGCCGCGCGATAATTTATCAACGTTTGACACGCGACTCTCTAAACGTGCAATTAAACCACCTCGTGCTCCATTAATTAATTACCTGCGTTACGCGATAGTTATTTATGGTTGATATACCGCCGAATACCGCCCATCCCTATCTATCAGCTATTGTAACCTGGCCGAACATTATTACAGGATTATTATTCTCGTATTATCGGGGCTGACAATCGCGCACGAAAATAAATGTTAAGTATATACCTTTTCTCGGTATATTCGCCTATGGATATTCGCCTCGTTAAAAATTTATTTGCGCGCCGACCGGCGATATTTAATCGGCGACAAGGTAAAAATGTGTGTTTTACTTCGGGCTGGCAAATATCGACGCGATCGAAGCCGAAAGTCGCGTTGGCGCCGCCGCGCGACGTATAATTTTACAACGTGCAAAGTAAAATATCGTTTGCGATACGTATTTCTCGAATCCTTCGTGTCGACTTGCGATTAAATAAGTCTGCGATTCTTATTTTTCGCACGTTATTTCGACGTGTGGGATCGCGAGTCGTTCCAGTCGGAAGGTCGTCAGGTTCGTAAAACTCAGAGAGGGGAAAGACGCTCGAAAGAGGAATTAGCAAAAAAAAAAAAAAAAAACGCGAGAGAAACGTTTTTCGCTCGACTTCGTCGTAAATCGCGTCTCTATAAAGAATTCTCTTTAGTTTTAATATTTTGACTCGGCGAGATCGCGTCCAATTTAGCATTAATTCATTCAAATTGATATTAGAGAGAAAAACATTAATAAACGAAGAGGAGAGATTGAATCTCAAACATATTTTTGGTTTAGTGTTTTGAAAAATTGAGTAATTTTATTTTGCGCTTTATGAATCGTGAAAAGGAAGTCGATGCCATTTTTATAAAAATCTGACTTGATACTACCGGAAGTAAGATCATTTTTAATATTTAAATAAATATTATATTTAGTAAAAATTGAAATATATTGCTAACGTAGAGATTAAATTCGCTCCTACATTTAAGATTAAATACGATAAATAAAACCTCGCGCGATCGTTCGCGGCAGATAGATTGATTTAGCATCAACAATAGAAGTACAATTATCCAATACGGTAAACATTGTTATCTGCAAAAAGTATTCTTGCACTCTCTCCTTATCGCGACAATTTATTAAGAACGACAGTGCCGATATGGCGCCTTTTGCAAAACAGATGATGGCTCTTCATTTTCGTTTCAACTCTCTCTTATCAATATCGCGCGATCATATATTTGCGATTCACGTTAATCGAAGATCCGATCGATCTCCTCGAAAGAATATGCGCGACGCGCATGAATCATCTCCGTAAATGTTGCGTTACTCAGATTGCGCGAATAATCGAGCCACATGCGCAAGTGCGGCGACGCGAAGAGGATAAATATCGGCCTTTGTGAGGCGCAAGTAACTCCTTCATTAAGCAAAAATCACG
>NW_028297113.1:5110981-5115981 GCF_055798465.1 Pogonomyrmex barbatus | reverse complement strand
TATATGAAACATTTTTCTTTAAAATGCATTGTTCAAGAGATATTAAAATGTATTATTTAAAATATCCTACACATATATTTAATGAAAAATAAGAAAAAAATCTATAATATAAAAAAATCATTAATAAAAAAATATTAAAATCTATGCAAAAAAATATGCATAAGAAACACAATGAAATGATGCCACTTATATAATTATAATATTATATAATTTATTCATATATATTTATATATATTTTATAATAATAAGTATATATTACAGCGATTGAATTAATTAGAGTTATATTATTGTAACTCTAATTATTTTTTTATTTTTTAAATGATTATTTAATGTTTATAATCATAGTTCTTCTCACTTTCTTAAATTTTCTCTTTCTGTTTATTTTTGTTGCTTATATTTCTTGGTGCTGTTTTATTTATTTATTTAATTAACTTTTTTTATTCCTTTATGTGTATTGCACGTGCGTTATTTACTTTTTTAAACAAAAGAAGCAAAATTATATAATACTGTTACACCATTAAGTCTTTGTTATAACACAACTGTCAAAACGATCTTCGCATGACAGCCGCTCGGAAAGAAAACGCAGGGAGAGAACTAATTAGCATCACGGAAAAAACGCAACAGTAACTTCAAACAATACATTCGAGTATCAAGTATTTAACATGCTTTTTTTTAGAAGTAAATTAATGAATTTTAATTAAGCTGAATTCAGCCGAATTCAGCCGATAATTATAACTATATTATTAGCTGACAAATTGTTTGAAATCTGCCTCGCAATTTAATAAAGATTTTGATGACAAGTGTAAAATTTCGATGTGAATTTTCAGGGTAAATTTTTATTTTAAAATAAGGATGAATAAAGGTATGGCGAAGAGAAAAGAGAGTTTCTTGTCGAGATGCTCCAATGTTTCAGCTTCGCGCGAGATTCTGCATGTTCACTCGCGAGATCGTAGGATCGCGACGAATAAAAAAAAGAACGAAATTGGGGCACGATCGATCTCGAGACGAAAAGGAAAAGCGATTTTCTCGAGGGCTTCATAGAAAGAACCACTCGGTGTTTGTGACAAGAATCGGTATAAGTGCTAGCAATTCTATCGACATACAATACAGACATTCGCGCGAGCGCACGCGCACACAATTGTGACGCTGAAACGTCGTTTGACGTATCTTCGTATATTTGCATCATGTCAAGGTCGTTTCTTGACATGAGTCAAGACCAAGTCCGAGATCGAACGCGTACCCCCCACAATAGATTACTCCTGCCTGTTCGTATCTCCGGGACCTTGCTTATAACGCGCATACGCGGCGAAGGATAAGGTCTCGGAAAATAAATACTTGCGTCACCGTTACTTTACAGGCAAGAAAAAAAAAACGAAAATAACACCCCTTGCAATAACACTTGTTAAATTTGTAGCTACTTCGAGATCTTATCCACAATGACAATTTCTGCTGCATCATCATTAGTCTCCGTTTACTTATGAAAGTATGAAGTTACAAACTTTGGGGGAAGTTAACATCCCCCATTTATCTTGATCATAAATAGCCATTTTACACGCTTACTTTTCTTTATTAAAAAATTAATTTCAATAAGTTTGGCTTGAAATTAGAGAATGCGAGAAGAATAAAAAAAAAAAAAAAAAAAAAAAAGAAAGAGGTCGATTCATCTGTTGAAGATGTCGGAAATGTAGCAAGAATGAATAAAATTAATTACCTGCTGCTGCGTCTCCTGTCCTGCGAGTGCATCGACACGATCGCCGAGCTCGGCATCGATCGTAAGCTGCTGGTAGTCGAGCTGGAGGGACTCGGTGGCGCAGGTCGGTCCTCATGGTCCTCGTCCACGGACGTTCTGTCGGGCGACGGTGGGCTCTTCGATCCCGCGTTATGATGATTGTGATGAAGGTAATGCAGCTGTAGCCGCGCGTGATCCGGATGCAGCAGACTGGCGCGACGTGACTGCTGCGGCGTCATCGCCGGGCTGTTGCAGGTGGCACCGCATGGCGACGGCGATGCCTTTAATGCATTTTTTTTCGTAAAAAATGACAATATCTTTCTCACAACGGTTGTGACAACGAGTCACGAATTGCGCAAAAAGATGATTTCATATAATAAAATGACTAACGTGACTAACCATTCTATGCAAAAGAGAATAGTTTTGCGTTTAAAAATGTCCGTCCTCGGCGAAAGTTTAATCCGTGACATGTGCAAGAGAATTATTTGAAGAGCATTTACATTTATGAATATTCATGTAAGCACATTTGAAGTATTGATCTTCTTTACGTTTGAAGATTTGATAGGGGGAAAATAGAACTGAATTTATTACACTTCAAGCATTACGATATGATTGTCAAGAAGGGGACTTGGGTTTACAGCTGATAGGGGGAAAATAATAATATCAGGTAAAAATCGTACCTGGATGGACTCGATACCGCTGTCGTTGACACTTTCCTGCACGTCTGGGAATACAAAAGCTTGGCCCTGTCCGTCGGTGTCGGCTCTGGGCGAGTCGCTGGGCCATACCTGAAGAAGAGGAAGTCCCCCGCGCGTCTCGTTGCAGACTTCGGCGACGACAACGTTGTTCGTGGATATCCCGGTATTGAGGCACAAACCCAACTCTTTCAGTGGCTTCTGCTAAACGACATTTAATCGTTAATCATTTCATGACTTTGTGCTAAATTCTATACGTATATATTTTTTTACAAGAGAGAAATATTTCATCCTTTCTTTTTTATTTATTCCTCACACACAGGTTCAAACTTGCGTTGAAATAAAATGCACTTTGAAAACACACGTTAGAATATCTTGAATACAGACAAGTTGTAAATAAAATGGAATTTGAATTTGGTTGTTTGCGGTACATGCCACAAGTGCATACTTGGAATTGTATTGACTTTGAAATATTTCGAGGTTCATATCGCGTGGTACGAACAAAAACGTCTTGCGACTTTGAGTCGCTCGATGACTTTCGATGATGATTATCGCCGCTAGAAAACTTCGTAATGTTGTCGTGACACGAGACAAACATTTTCTGCGTTCGCGCTACAAAAGGCCGGTCCTTCACTGGCTGGATATTAGCATGTGAAATATTGAAAAGAAATATTTTTAGCCATGGTCGCGTTTCAAGAGCAGATCAATCGATGAGATACTCAGTTGTTTCGCTGCCGCGAGCTTTACTTCCATCGTAATGACGTTTAAAAAAAATAATAAAAGTAACAAAGAGAATCATGAGTATAGACAGGTTTTTTTTTTTTATTGAGATAGAGGAACACCTCAAAGGCTCGAACGCAACTATAAACATCAGAGATCTCTTGTATTGTCATATGAGCGAGGGATAGATTTCACGATTATTATTGCAAGCAGTGATAAATCGAACACGATTATAAATGCCAGAGATCTTTTGTGTTGTTGCATAAACGGAGCGCAGATTTCACGATTATTATTGCAAACCAATGATAAATCGAAACTTCCGCACGATATGCTATTATCAGCGCGCTTTGTCACGAAATATCATGCTCGTGCTTACTTATCGTTTATTCGTAATCCACAAAATATCTTTGACGTCATATCAGTAATATGACTAGTTATATTAATTTTCAGTATATAACTAATTATAGCTAAAAATTCGATAAATTCCAAATATTACGATTTTTTATGAAATTAATATCATAATAAATTAATTATATTATTAAATTATTAAAATTCATTTAATATTAATATCATTCAATCGTCAGAATAATACGATTTCTCTAAAGTCCAATAATAATTTCATCTGCGCTTATAAATTGACGTAATGACAATCTAGCTTAATCTTAAAAATAATGTGTCATTATAGGATTCGTGGAAAAAAAAATGTTATATATATTAAATCACGAATGGTCCATCCAGATCCAGTTTCATTATTGTCGGTTATATTTCACCGCTTTGTCCAATGTTATGTATATTTTTTCCATCATATTATCGATTACTGAGTGATAATTGGACAATTATCGGCATGAATCGGTTGTAGTTTATTGAAATAAAAGATATGGTGCAATCTGAACTGTCATCTTTTAATAATTTCTCATTGAGTTATTATTCCTACCCTTGCTTGTGCCTCACCTTCGGCCTTTTTGCGTCGGAGTTTATTCGTCGCAAGGGCTCTCTATCCATCGATCGAGCGATCTTGATTTTATTAAACCTGCGACAGCATGTTGTGCGGACATAACGATGGATAATAATAATACATGGTTTAAAGTTCAAAATGTCTCGCTCGTCTCGCCACGCGAGAGTCGCATTCACGCAGGAAGGCGCGCGTCCACCGACGAGCTGCAACCGGGGGGTTAAACGGCTCGCTGGTTTCCGGTGCGGCGAGCTTGCAAAGGTCGCCACGCTGTACAAAAAAGCGTCGAGAAAAAGGCGGCAGGCCATAGAGGCGTTGCGAAACAGGTCGATAAAGCGCGAGCGAAAGGAAGTATGTCTAGTGAAAAAAACGAAGCGAAGCCTTAACCGAAATTCGAATCTATTTCTGTCTCGCTTCCTTAATTCTTTATCTGTTTCTTATAAAATTGCGAAGAACAATATTTCGTACTTTCTCTATTGAATAAAAAAAAAAGCTGACTGATGGGGAATAAAGTAGCGCCAAGGATTGGTCAAAGAAGAGACGAAACAAATCGATAATGCGCGAGCAGGAAGTGTGTCGGCGATATGACGAAGGGTTGTACCCGAAAAATATATATATATATATATATATATATATATATATACGGTATATATATATATATATATATATATATATATATAATATATATATACATATATATACATATATATATATATATACATATATATATATATATACATATATATATATATATATATACATATATATATATATATATATATAATGTATATGTATATATACACGTTTCCCACATTTTCGTTTCATTTGTAATTGTTTTTCTTTTTCTCGACCAACGATGGAGCAATAATTACGAACTTTGTATCTCGTTTCGATTTTTCGACGG
>NW_028297113.1:3336693-3450078 GCF_055798465.1 Pogonomyrmex barbatus | reverse complement strand
GTATATCCACGTCCTGTTTTGGTAAGACTCGCGGGACGTGCTTCCCTGTCGATAACCGGAGATTTAATCTCGGGGAATGTCGCATCAAATTGTTTATATCTCGAAAGAGGTATTTTCACGACGATGATCCAGTTATTCGGCTTTGGATTTCGGGAGAAAGCCGGCCGGCGAGCGTCCGGGAGATATATATGGTACAACACGGCAGGTGCCCGCCGAATGTAATTTCAATGAGTTTAAATTTAACACTTTACATGCAAATCCGTGAGAAATATGATCTAAGGCGGCACATTTTTCCGTGTGTTGGCGGCGGATCGGAAATTGCATTCGCGTGCATTATATCGGGGTTTTCAAAAATCCCGATCGAAAACATTCGGGCGGCTTGGGCAAACGGTATCGCGCGCCGTGATGTTTGACAATCCGGCTACTCCTCTGTCCGAAAGCATCGCGCGCTTCGGCTGCCCGCGCGTAAATACGGCGGACCGTGTAAAAAGCCGGGCATTGCGAATCCGCGAAACAAAACAACATCCGCGATACAATTTCCCATCGGTCTCTCGCGGCGGCGGCGGCGGCGGCGGCGGCGGCGGCGGCGGCAGCGGCGGCGGCACCGCCGGGAAATGCATTTTTCCGCGCGCGCCCGGGAAAATAATTTTTCACCTATCTCGCGATAAATGTGCGAGCGGTGCGCACACATGCTACGGTCTATCTGCGACTTAATCACATTGTTGCCCGACCAGATTTACTGGCCGCGCGTTGCGCCGATTTTAATCCACGCGTTAGCGCGGCGCGCGGCTGTCGCGCGACGCGGACGGGACGACTTATAAGGGCCTGGGGCCGCTCGCAATACGACGACGGTCCATGACCATTAAAAAAATGTCTCCATTTAAGCGCGAACATGTAACGAAACTCACTCGGACGCGCCTCACCCTCTCCGACGCCGTGGCGTGTCCGTCCTAGGCTTTTAAGTTTATGACGGTCGTTACGAATACACAACACTTTGGAAATCAGACCGGATATTTTCCGTTGTGCCATTAAACATTTCCACCGTCCCGGGAGAGGGAGATTAATTAAAATGTGAGAGAATTTTTTAAAGATCTTCTGTCGAGATAATGTTCTTCTGTTGGAAAGGTTGATAGCGGTGAAAATGCTAATTATCACGAGAACATGCTAAAGTATCGTTTAAACGCAACCTGTTCCGTATTACGATATTATATAAATATATATATATATATATATATATATATATATATATATATCAAAGTCGAATCAATCTCTCTCTCTCGGTCTCCTTGAAAAAATAAATACGAGAATCTAATCTTGACGTTTTTATTTATACCATTTTACCAAGTTGTATTTTAGTACGATTAAAAAAAACCAGCCAATATCAGATTTTCAGATTGATCGAGTTCCACGCTAAAATACGCTTCCTATAAATATCATGAAAAAAAATCGTACGCGCGGCGCGTCATGCGCTTTCGCATGAGGATTTATGGAACGTTTTCTATGGTATTTTCGGAAAGGGTATTTGACAGAGAGTCTAGCAGAGGCTCCGAGGCGAGATCGAAGGGATCTGTCCGCGAAATATCCTTCGCCATCCGTAACACCCTGTATAACATGACGCCGCGTGTTATATCCGACACGTCGAGAGAGAGAAAGAGAGGCCCGGCGGGCCCCTCCCGGTGGACCGACCGACAGACCAGTGCATCCATTCCAATGTATATATCCGGAATCCCCGCGAGAACGCGGTGTGGCGTCGTTCGTTGGACGGCGGTGGCGGTGGCGGCGGCGGTGGCGGCGGCGGTGGCGGCGGTGGCGGTGGCGGCGGCGTGCTCGCGTATTCCGACCGACACGTTGAAAATGCAAAGCCGCGCGCGGCCCGCGGCGAAACGCGCGGTACAGATAATGACCGGCGAACCGGGGCGTGTGTACGTGTGCTCCCTCTCCTTCCCTCCTCTATCCCTCGTACGTGTGTGCGTGCGTGCGTGCGTGCGTGCGTGCGTGCGTGCGTGCGTGCGTGCGTGCGTGTGTGTGTGTGTGTGTGTGTGTGTGTGTGTGTGTGTGTGTGTGTGTGTGTGTGTCGCACGCGCGCGCTAGTATAAATCGAGGAGGAAGATAAATCCAGATTCGATAGCCTTCCGGTGGAGAGTGGCTTATAAACGCGCGTGCAGGTAGGCAGGCGCTCGCCCACGGGGCCTCCTCCTCGATCGAGCGTATCGCGCGCGACCCGTATACGGGCCTATATACACGTACGTATGTACGTGTAGTAGCCGCGAGATGCAGCGAGCGGAGAAAGAGAGAAAAAGAAAGAAAGACAGGGGGGAGAGAGAGAGAGAGAAAGAGCGGCGCAGCACACGCGGTCATGCCGACCGAGAAGAAACTTTCCGGCGGGCATTTGCATTGAATACTCTCTTACCTTTCTTGCTCGCCTACCTCCTCGGCGGCGAATAGCTAGGCTCTGCCGCGCCGCGCATTGCCGACCAGCCGCCGGAGTCTCCTTGTACCATTGTGGCTTATTTATGCACTTTAATTATATCGAATATGGTACGCTCTCTTAGCTCGAGAACGACCATCCCGCATACGCTCTCTCTGTCTCTGTGTCTATCTGTCTGTCCCTTTCTCACGCGGTAGCGCGATGTATGAAGCGGCTCTGGCCGCGTTCGCGGCCTCATATACACGTACTTGGGAGCCTGGATGGAATGCACGCCGATGGCGTGCGGTGGGTGCACTCGTGCCGAAGAAGCGCGATTCGATTCTTTCTCGCGGCACGGCATCGCGCACCGTTGAATAGCCTCTCTCGATGAACGCTCATATGTATAGACACATGTAGCGGTACACGTATATACCCTTTAATCTCCTCTCTCTCTCTCTCTCTCTCTCTCTCTCTCTCTCTCTCTCTCTCCGCCCGCTTCTCCCGGAATCTATTCCGGAAGCGTATCAATTGAATTAAATTGTGTAAAAGCGTCGATTCGATATATCCGCCCGCTTCGCTCTCTCCTCGGCGTCTCTTTAAACGAAATATTAAATCGATGAAGGTATTTTTCAGAAAAATCTCTCTCTCTCTCTCTCTCTCTCTCTCTCTCTCTCGTTTGATTGAATTAGGTTATTCTCTTAAAGATTTCAATTGGACGAGATATATCACGCTCGATGTTTACATTTCGTATTTTCAGTTATTTCCCGTGAACCGCTAAAGATAACGCGAGTTGATTGGAATGGTATCTTTTATTTTATTTTATTTTATTTATAAAATGCAACGGAGGGACGGGTATAAAAATTAAATTTATTTTATCAATTTCCGCGAGTTCTCCCTTCGGAGCAGCAGCAGCAGCCAGTCGCGCACCGTCCTGTTCTGAATCCTGGAATATTTTTCATGATCATCCGCGATTGTGGGATCTAATGGATAAAACAACGAGCCACGGAGGTATGTCTATACCTTCACCGGTGCTTTAGCGCGCGCAAACAAATATGAGTGGCTCGGCGATTGTCGCGGCGAACATCGTCGAACGCGACGCCGATAAATATCGTTTTATGCGAGCATTCAATGCGAGCTATTCTTCGCGCACCGCCGGTGGAAGCCGCGCAGAGGAGATTTACGAGACGGAGCCCGGAATATGTGCGCGCTCGTGTGTATATAGACCGGAAAGGATGCTTTTTCCACGACGCATAAGCGACGACGATGATCCGCGTAAGAAACACGCGACGGCGGCAGCGACGGCGGCAGCGACGGCGGCATTACATTTCATCTCCCGCGAATGCTCCGGTCACTCCGGGAAATTTTTTAGCTCGCGCTCGCGAGTTTCTCCACTCGGAGGAAGGGGGGGGGGAAGGGGAGGGTAACTTCATTTGCAACAACCGCTCTCCGTCTCGTAATGACGGCCGTTCTGCGAGGGACATGCGGGGAGTGGGAGGTGGGAGAAACACGCTTTATAAATTCTCGTACTTGGAACGCGCTCGCTCGCGAATGGTTAAAAAGGCTCCCTTTGTGCGCCCTCTTACGCTTTTGCTCCAGCTTAAGGTAACTTAAAAAAATTTACCCTTGTCTCGCCCATCCACCTCTCGACTCGCCGCGATTTATCGGCCGAGTCCTCAAGGACGTTTCATGGCGTCAGCGACGCTCACGCGAAATTAAATGAGGCACGATGAGCCGCTGTAGGAGTCAAGGAAATGTTTCAGCGAGAAACGGTAATATCTCGCACTTGTAACGCGTCGGACACGTGCGGGCGGATTTTTCAATTAATCCCGTTCGCCGAGGACCAAATCCCCCCGAGCGGATACTTCGGTTAAATAAAGACCGGGATTGGGGACCGAATATAGCACGGCAGATACGATCCGTTAGTCGCAGATCCTTCTCTAACCACTAACGATGGGTTTCATACGAGCCTGGAGCTTCGCTCGGTAGGAGGACCGCTAATGATTTTAAACAAACGTTGCGCAAGCCCCGGCTGCAAGCGAGGACCGTTTACTCGCTAATTGGCGGATTTGATCTCCGGCGGATCGATTCTCAAAGTGTGCGCAAATATTTTTTCTATTCTATTTCGACGTGAGCGGATATCTGTGTATGTGTGGATGTGTGTACGTTCGCATGTGAAGGATCGTTACTCGAAGATCTCTTCTGCAAACTCCGCAGTTAAACGCCGCGCCGCCGCGCCGGTTCCGCGTATACAGAAGATACAATGTAGATGACGTAAATTGAAATCGCTGAACCGGAAAGGGTTAAGAGTCAGACTCGAAAGTTCGTTCTTGCTCGGTTGGATAACGCGATAGCTGCATATCACTCGTACACTCGTACTCGGAGCGGAGCGCGGTTGCGTGAAAATACAGTCGAGATTCTTTATCGTCGGTCCTGGAAATAAACGAACACGATATCCACGATCGATGTCGGAATAAGCGACCGCTTGTTGTATCAGCGAGCACGCCACGGGCCTAAACATACATCTCTAAGCGGGCCAAAATGTTACGACGTGAGCGATTAACCCTTTTCATCGCGGTGGGCGGGTGATGTGTTGACGTTGATTTGCGCGGGGCGTGCATTATACCATACACGCCCGTTTGGAATTAAAAGTTGTGCGTAATTCTACGTTAAGGAGCACCCCGCGTACAATTAGCGTCCTCCATTTTTATGTAACGGGAGTCGTGTGCCCCCCGTCAGAAAGCGCTCTACTTCAAACGTTCCCGGAACTGTGCCGGAGGTTTCTTATCTGATCTGTTATTTATAAAAATTAACTCTAAAGGGCGAAGGAAACAAAAAGTAATAGAAGAAAAATTTTAAACATTACGGTATCGTGTGAAATAAACGCACACGCGACTGTAAGTCTTTTTAGCTACTACTCGTATCTGATCCATATCGACGAAAGGAAAAGATTGATAGGTCAGCTGAGGTATCCGGATCGCCTGGAATCCTCCGTTATCCTGATGAACGTCCTTTATTCTCGTTGTTATATTCCCATCATTTGCTACGCGGCGCATCGTCCAAACAATATTCTCTCCCCCCTCCCCCCCCCTCTCTCTCTCTCTCTCTCTCTCTCTCTCTCTCTCTCTCTCTTGTTCTCGCTCGTTCCATTTCTATCTTCTCTCTGCGATTCTCCCTCTCAATTCTCCAAGCTGGTCAAGTGCCGTGCATTCTGGCAGGCAAGGGAGTACAAGCGTTCCTAGATGGTTCTCAGTCCACACCCGTATATATCCCGACGAGGGTTGCGCCCCGTGTCTCCCCCGACCCCCTTGTCGCGCGCAGAGGGTTACGCTCGTACATGCCTGGACGTCTAGCTGCTCGCTCGTGTCCTCCTTGTCCTTCTCCTCCTCGTCGTCGTCGTCGTCGTCGTCGTCGTCATCATTATGTATACAGGGTGTAAGTAAAACGTGCCGCAACTCGTGCGACTTCGCAAGAAACTTCGCAAGAAGGTAGCACGAGCACGACGAAAAAAAAAAGAGGGGGGAAGAACGGGAGAAGTTTGCGTAAACATGACTCCGCAAATACCGCCTCTCGAAGTTGCCGCTCGTCGCGTCGAGATACATCGACGATCGTTCTGAGAGTAGCGTTAAACTTCCCGTGGGAGTACGATAAGTAATAGCTGGTATGTCACGACGTAACAGGTATTGCGCTGATCGATATCCCATTCTTACTATATATATATATATATATACATCGATTGAACGTTTATATCATTTATTAATGTGAATTGTCGGGTCACACGATATTTTTCTTTTTCTCGCCGAGGTGCCGCGCTTGAGAATCGCATCGCGAGAGTGCAAACTTTCCGACGAGGAAATCGCCTCGCGAGGTGTTCGAGCGTGACGATAATCAGGACGAGCGTTTAAGTGCACGAGATAAACGCGGCGCTCACACAGTCCCGTATATTTGCGGAAATCTCTTCTGAGCTCATTTTGCGTGGATTTTCGCTCGCACCCTGTATGTCACGAGCACGTGTACACGCGTCCGCCCGCCTCACAAAAAGAGTGCACGATATTCTCATTAGTTGGCCCATAGAGCGCGCGTAGAACAAAACGGGGCGCAGAAGGGCAGGAAGGACCCTTCAATTCTTTCGCTCCAAATCCAACATCTGTTAATTGGAGGTCGTTTGCCTACGCGCTACTACGTTCGCCTCCCCCCCCCCCCTCCCCCCCTCCCCCCTCCCCCTCTGCCTGCCTCATTCCCTTCCGTTGCGGAGGGCTTCCAAGTACCGCCCGCTGTCTCATTATCGCGTAGAATAAGGCTCGACCGCTTATCCCTTTGGACGAGTAGTTAAGAAACGGCAGGGCAGCAGGCGACGTCAAGGAAAGAGAAGGAGAGAAAGAAAGAGAAAGAGAGACAGAGGAAGCGAGAGAGAGTAATGAAACGACAGGTTGAAGCAGCAGAGAGTAACGGCGACGGGCGGCTCGTTTTCTCCGGGATATCGCTTTTTGAGAAACCGACTTTAGAACGTGCCGTAAAGGGCTTTCTGAGCCCCATTTATTAAGCCTTTTTTCAGAGAGAGGATTTCAGTAAAATGCTTTACATATTTGGCGAAATAGCGAATAAAATGGCTATTATACATTATACATTAACGTTTTAATATAAAGCATTATACCTCGATATAAAATTTCAGAAATGTGTATAAGCGACAGAAACTTTCTCTCTCTCTCTCTCTCTCTCTCTCTCTCTCCCACATCTCTTTTTTCTTTTTCTTTTTTTTTTTTTTTAATTTCAGGCAGATTTTAATTAAACGAAAGTTCGCGGGGTACTTCGAGGCATAATCTTTTGTTAAAAATTTGTTAAGAAACGACTCGGGTATAAAGTGTTCGCGTATTACAACGTGCTCCGCGGAAAGTACCCTGCCGGGAGAGATTTTAACAGTTAAAAGTGCATCGCCGCAATTCTAGCGGATTCGTCGTCAGGGCTGTTGATAACTTTTCACCGAGAAACGATGAGTCTCGTTACGCCCAGCTGATGCGACACAGCTATATAGCGAGCGTAATATCGTTTCGCGCGCGCCCGGAGGATTAAAGGGCGGTAAAGGGGGAGCAGGGGGTGGGGAGGGGGTGGAAGGAGAGGAACGAACGAAAAGTCGGACGACACTCTCAAGTTCGACGAAATAAGAGCCGGCCTGGTTACTGTCGAGCTTTACGAGCCTTAAAGCACCGAATGCTCGTACCCGCCGGGGGATAACCCATCGCGCTTTACTCGCGTACACGCGCGCAGTTTTCCCCCCGTCGCGTAAACGTCGTTATTACGGAAACGTGGATCGCGTCCCAAGACGACGACGAGGCAGCCGCCGCCGCCACCGCCGTTGCCGCCACCGCCACCACCACCACCGCCGCTACCTCGCGCTCCGGTGCCTACTTGTACCTAATTGGACTGGAAGCACGTATAAACTTGGATTAGATTTCGCTGGAGCGACTCACTCGCCGCCAACTGCCGGCAACTAGCGTCTTTAACTTCCACCCATCGCTTGCTCGAAAGGAGAGAGAGAGAGAGAGAGAGAGAGAGAGAGAGAGAGAGAGAGAGAGAGGGATGGAAACGAGGGAGAAACACGTAAAAACGTAGCCTCTCCGCCGGCGGGTAGGAATCATCGTGCTCGAAAGACTTTAACGAAAAGCGAGGAGCTTTAGGTGCTATTAGCGCGATATCTCGATCCTGCCATTCAGGCTCGATTACGAGAGAGAGTAAGCGTGAGAGCGGATAGGGGGGGGGGGGGAGAGAGAGAAAGAGAGAGGGAGGGAGGGAGGGAGGGACGAATGACGACGTCCGCTTCGAACGCTTAACGTAACGTCGACGAATGGCCGACTAAGTAATTGCTGGACTGGAATTATCCTGCGAACGAGGGACCGAAAGCGATGTGACGGACGGTTGATGAGTGCGATTGCCGATACCGCGAACGGAGACGCGTATCTCGAGCTAATTGGACCTCGGTGGTCGTGTAAGAGGGAAGCCGCTCTTCGAAATGAGTTGCTCGCCCATCATAGAGAAACGTTTTAAAAAGACATTAGGGATTTTTATGATAACAGTAGTGAGACATAAGACGTTAAAATTATATTACAAGCTGAATTTTATCGTCGCCTTCTGCCTCTATGAATTTGTTAAAATGTCGAAAGATAATTTTTGCTTAATAAAGATTAATCATCTGCATTTTTTTTGCGAGAGACTTCCGACGTCGGATATTCATATCATCATGAGGCAAGATTCGCGCCAAATTGAATATGTTTACGACTCGCGAAGATGTTCCTCATATTTATGTTAAAAATCAACTCTCGTAAGTTTAAACCAAGTAGGAACTCGGGAGAAGATCGTTGATTCCCCAAAGAGAGCTCGTGTATACCGCCCGTGTGAACACATCCCGTATCTCGTCGACACTAATAGTGCCAAAGTTTGGCCGTTTTGCCCCTCTGTTTTGCGCGACACGTTTCTTCCTGACCAACAACCTCCTCCCTCCCTTCTCCCTTCCCTCCTCCCCCCGACGAAGTTTGCCTCGCCTAAACATTCCGACGAAAGTGACACGCTCGCCCCCGTCGCGTTTTGCGACGGCGCGATTTCTTGCCGCGTAATTGGGCCCGGTCGTTACGACATTCGTTACGCGACTGGATGCACGCTTCATTAAAGCGCATTCAGCGCGATGATAATACGGCGTCATCGAAATTTGGTCGATACTCCTGGCTCCCGGCTGGAAACCATTAGCCACGATCGTCTACAATACCAAATTAACGGGCATTACACGGAAGGGAAGTGGCGATGTGCGCGTGTCTCCTCTCGCCCCGACCTCCTCCCCCCCCCGCCGTGCGTACGCGTGTGTGTTCCGTCTGCGCGCGTGTAATACGCGCGACAACGCGTGCGTGCGTGTGTGCTTTACGGCGGCTAACGATCCGCGACGACGGGATATATGGTCGCGGTGTTCATGCCGATTGTAGGAACGGCGCTTCCGACGCGACCGATAAAATGATTTCTCTTTTCCCTCTTTTTTTTTTTTCCTTCTTTTTTTTTTCCCTTTCTCCTCTCTGCGGCGCTCGAACTGTGAAATATCGATTATGCGCGGTCGTTGGCACAGAAAACACACTCGGGGATTCGGCGGCGGGATGCCCGGGAGTGCTGCGATGATATCGATCGCGCTCGCGTAGGGAGACGCGCGGTCGGCTCGCCGCGAGGGAAGCCTCTCTCGGCGCGATCAGTAAATCGCGCTCGGGACCAAACGCAAGTTAATCCCTGTGGTCGCTCGTACGTCGATCGCGCGGTCTGCGCCGCGCGCGGCCGTGGGACCGAAAACCGCCGTCGTCGCGCGCGCCATCGCGAGCGAGCGGGGGTGGGAGGGGGGGGGAGATGTCCGCCCCGGGTTCGCGTGACGGGAAAACGCGCGCGAACGGGTTCGCGTTCGCGGCATAAATAAAGCGCTCCTTACGCCGCGCCATTCCTATGTAAATGCGGCCGTGCGCGGATACGTAGTAACACCGACGACCAGATAATTTTGCCGCGGCGCGGTCTAATTTTAGCCCGCCGCTCTCCGATACGCCCCGTGTAACGTCGCGACATTCGCGCGCGCACCGCCCGACCGTGTCACATTATCGATTCGAGTCCCGCTCTATGTAAATGTAAACGAGATCCGCGACGCGAGATTGAGATTTTCTTCGGCGACCGCGCCGCGCCGCGCCGCGCCGCGCCGCGCCGGCCGCCAATGACCGCGCGGTAAAATGCGCTATCGCAAAAAAATAGCGGGCTGACCGCCGCTAATGAGAACAGTTCCAGTAAGCTCTTAATCCGCACATATCGTATCGGTAGTCTAGACACTGTAATTTAAAAAGATACCGCGACTTATTGCGATTATCTTTTGTTAGCAACTTAATTTTTATTTAATTTATTTATATCGGAGAGTCGTGGGAAGATGACAGTAAAATCGCAATACGGCATATATGTATATAAATCACAAATTTAACATTATAATGAATGTATAGCGGTACTTTTTACCTGATAAAAATGGTAATCGCAGAATTATTCAATGTACGATGATAAAATAATTCTATTATCTGGAGCGACAGAAGAAGCAATTTTGGAGTCATACGTCTCGCAGTCGCCCTAATCGATTTTAGAAAACCATTTTGCGCTCCTGTTTCGCATACACATTTATTCTCGGCTATCTTATACCCTCTTAGATTGAGACAGTAGGAGCCTCGAATAATCCGGAAACCCCAGGCTATAAAGAGCGCGCCTGATCCCGATCCTGATCCTGATTCCGTATGCACCGTGTACCTATTTACGTGACGTATACCTGGCCCACGGGGGCGCAATTCTCATTTTTCACGTTGCCGTGTGCGCGCGCGTAGCCTATGGGATTCACGTAAATTCGGTATATACCGTATAAGGGGTATACACACAGCGACCGCGAGGATTGGAAGAGGGAAGAAACGTAGGAGAGATAAGGGTGAGTCCCGACCTCCCGCGCACGTCATTCCCGGGAAAAGTTTACAGAGTGCTACTGCGACACGGCGAAAGGGGTTGAAAGCTGGACTCGGGATCGCGAAGCGACTCTACGCCGAGAACGCCGAGAGGCCGACCCCTTTATCTCCCTCCCTCCCTCCCTCCCTCCCTCCCTCTCTCTCGTTTTCTGAGAAATTGCGTTACATTTGATTCACCGTCGGAATCGTTAGGGTCTCGGGACCCGAGATAGCGACCCACGTTTTTCAAGCCGTCCTTGCCGTCTATGAAAGCGACCTTTCTTCTGTCGAGGGATACCCTCTCTTTCTCTCTCTCTCTCTCTCTCTCTCTCTCTCTCTCTCTCTCGTGTCCTCTTTCCCTCCGTTCGTCTCAAATTTCAATTCGTATCTTCTAGCTCGACACGCGGCGGGCTTCGTGCTCGCGCTGCGTGTTTCCCGTAGTTTCATTCCGTAGTCATTCCACGCTTAACCCGGTAATGCATCCGATGGTATGCATTTCCTTGTACTCCCCTCCCCTCCTCTCCCCCGCAGTTTTGTAACTTTTTGTTTACAATTCAAATATGAGCCTTAATCCATCTGGGGCAAAGTTCGGGATTCCTCTGTTAATGGGATGTAATGGATGAATAATGTCAACTTCCAAATATTTTTATGTTTATGTGTGTGTATATATATATATATATATAAATATATATATATTATGTATATTATGTATATATATATATATATATAGCGCTTATTCACCGCTCTCTGCATTTTTACAAAGGCTGAATAGGGCATCTAGTTCTTTTCATACACAAATTTCTAAAGACGCGTGAGTATTCTAGAAATATTCTCCACTCGAAATAGGTGCTGTTTGGTTTCCGTTATTTGAATATTGTCCAAGGTAATTTTAGAGAAATCTTGAGAGACCTCTCCGAAAGCGGAGTCTCACCGTGAGTGCAAATAAACGTATTATTGAATAAAACCGATAATCGGCAGTGCGATTTCAGCGAAAGAATTATTCACACATGAGATCCGACGAGACATTTTGGTCATCCAAGAACATGTCATCTTTTTTCAGGTGTTCCCGGGTATTTGAAATTCATTTTAGTTCGTCCTAGTTTTGCACTCGAAGCACACGAGAGCGAAAAATCGGATGACTTTTGTGAAAGCTTGTTAAAACTTCAGAGTGCGCGCTTCAAACCGAACGTAGTTACAGCGTACCTCGAGCGAGTAAATCGATATCAAAATGATTCGATAAAATGACTTTGATGATGAAGAATCGAAAAAGAAAAAAAAATAAATAAGTAAATAAATATATGTACATATATAAGCGCGTCCTACTTTCATCGTCTCGAAAAAGGAAAAGGGCAAGAGCGTTCTCTCGCTCGCGCGCGTTCGCTGGACTTGTTGTCCCAGTTGCGCCTGGGAAATTATTGTCCAATCCCCAGACAGAGGAGACTAGCAACGTAGTTGTCTTTGTAATGCAGCGGTGCATCATCGTGACGGGTTGTTGTCTGTTGCAGTGCTGCGGGATGAGTTTCGCGCGGAGCCACAGAACACGAGGGTCGCCGCCGGGGAGACGGCTTTGCTGGAGTGCGGACCGCCTCGCGGCCATCCGGAGCCGACCCTCCATTGGAAGAGGAACGGTCACATAATAGACCTGGAAGGGACAAAACGGTGAGCTTTCTTTGTGACCCGCGGTCCCTGTCCCTTTGAATTTCGCTCGACATACCGCGACGGCCGAAAACGCAACGAAATTGCACGCTCGACGCGAAGCGAAAAAGCATGGTGATTAAATGCGGGGTCGACTATTTTGCCGTCGTGCCTATGAGCGAGATGGGCCCCTTTCTCCTCCTTCACGGGGGCCCATCTCTCGCCCATAGAGAAAGACTTCGACGAGCCGTGGCAGCTGCCGCAGCGTGAAAATGACTTTAAGCCACAAGTCTTCCTTTACCTTTCGTCTACCTTTATCCGATTGTCGTCCGGCTCGCCAGCGCTAAATGGACTAGACAAACGTAACTCTATCTTCGAACCATTACAATTGTCAATATATAAACTAGAGTGTTTATCACAGTTGCGTACCACATTCGGCTGCGATAAACATAAGCAAGTAAACAACGGTAAATTGAGTCCATCCGAAAATAAGCGCCGGAGTGTTTTGACGCGCGCTTCGTTACTCGGCCGTGGCGAATTAATTCGATCTCGTCATCTGGACCTCGAGTGAATGGTAAAACAATAACAAATATATCGCGTTCGCAATTTGCGGGCCTTTTAAAAGCGCACGCGCACGCGTGCGCGCGCGCGCGCACCCCGCCGTCGCACCCGCTTTAAATCCCGCTCTCATTCCCGATTAAATTGCAGGCGTCGCGCCACGTATGAAAAGCGCCTATACGAGAATTTTGCGCTGTGTGTCTCCATACGCACAATAATGTCGCGGCAGTAAGAGCAACTTTTACGCTCGCGGGATTACGGCGGGAAATCTACTTTTATAGACGTGAGAGAGGGTGGAAAAGGAAAAGGGAGGGATGATGGTGGTGGGAACTTTGGATTAACTTAATTCCAACAGCGACGCGCCGGGATAAAAGGGACGTCGCCGGAACAAAAAAGAAAGTCACTATCAAATGCCATTACTAATACGAATACGGTCGGTTATCTCTCGCGTTTGCCTTCACTTCCGAGATATTCGTATCTCGGATCTTTCAGAGCGAGCCGAAGATAAACCGGAGGAATCATCTCACCATCTGTCAGCGGCCGAATATTAAAATATTCTTTTTTCAGATATCTGCACATTAAAATATGATATCTGATATGTACTATCGTCTCTCGCTATTATAAGCCGTTTTATGATTAAAATTGAAAAAGAGACGACAGATTAAATTAACCGCGTCCATTTATGGACTCGGATTTAAACATCATCCATTTCTATTTCGCGGCGCTCGATGACGCGTTGAATATCTCTCTGTATTAAATTCCGTCGCGTTGATATTTTCATCAATCGGAAGTAAATCCGTCCGCGCGGATGTGTCAATAAAATTTCCCGCTGAGGCTTATCAATTTAATAATAAATCACGCGGTGGTAATTTCGGCATATAATAAAGAGCATAATCGACAGGTACGTTCCTACGTATTTATGTATCGTCTCGGCGATCGCGTTATCCCAAAGCGTAGTAATCGAACGAGAAACGGGCTCGTGAGACTCGCAACTCGACTCGGTGCAGGAATCAGCGCATAAATTCGGCGGAGTACGAACTTTACACCTCTCTCTCTCTCTCTCTCTCTCTCTCTCTCTCTCTCTCTCTCTCTCTCTCTCTCTCTCTCTCTCTCTCTCTCTCCTCCCTCCCCCCTCCCCCCTCCCCCTCCCCCTTTTCCGCTTCTCTCTTTCTCTATCCCTTTCTCTCTTCCTCTCACTCTCACTCTCTCATTTCCTCTTCCTCCAGGATCAGGCTTTTAAGCGTACGCTTGCGCGAGCCACCTCGTTGTAACGACCCGGCACACTTCCACGCTCCTCCGCCTGCCATTCGTATCTCGGAACGGGCGATTTTTTTTCTCCCCCGAATCCCCATGGATCGACTCGATCAAACTTTCATGGGGCGCTGAACGCCTCTTAGTTTTTTTCGCGCCGCGATCCCTTCCCCTTTCTCTCTTTCTCTCGGCAAGAATGTCCGTAGACCCTCACGACCTCCCTTCCGATCGGCGAAACTCCGTCTCGGAGATAAGAAAAAAAAAAAGATTCTTATTACCAAAGTTCTCGAATGCGCGATGAAGAAAAAAATCCACGGGGGGGATTAAGGAGAAATTTACCCGCGATGCTGCAGCGCGAGAGCGGAGTAAAAAATTGGGCATAATTCGTCCGCTTGATAAATTATTAATTGTTTAGCTCTGTCGCGATTTACGATATTTTCTTATTCTCATTGTTTCGTCACTCTGAATTCACCCCTGTTACGGCCCGGCTTTTCCCCGGTTTCACGTAATTACTTCCATTTACCGTCGCTTACACCGTATTGTACGCGTTGTGGCTTAACGTTCTCGGGGAACCCTGGTACATTCTTTCTTCTTTCTTTTATGGATTTCCGTCCTCTATGGTACGGCAGTACCACGTTTGACCCGACACCCAAGAGCACGTGACATACGATTTTTCTTTTTTCTCCTTCTGTTCCTTTTCGGATTTCGAAAGGGGCGGCAGAAGGGGAGGGGGAGGGGGAGGGGGAGCGCAAAGCCGACGGAAAGCGAGAATGGAGACATTTTTTCTCCACGAGGTTTCTCTCGTGTCTCGAAAACGAAACGAAACGAAACGAAATGAGGCGAGACTCGCACACGCTCCTCGTTCATTCGCTCGCTCGTTTCGACGGCTATTTTCCTCTCCTTCGTCTCGATCAATAGGGTACTCTCCTCCGTCGCGGAAACCCTCGGCCCCTCCCGCTCCCTCCTATCCTCTCTCTGTTCCTCCTTCTCCGTTCACCGCCATCCGTCCCCGCGCCGGATTTACCGATGGAAAGCCCGAAGCCGCGATAAATTAGGACAACCGATTGGAATTAAATCCGGCCGGTATCGGTACGTCGAGACCGCGCTTCTCTTCTCTCCTCTCTGCTCTCCTCTCCTCTCCTCTCCTCTCCTCTTCTCTTCTCTCTTTCTCTTCTCACGTCGAAACGCGCGGAACGTGATGGAAAATGGGACCCGGAGAGCGATGGAAGAATGGTCGGCGCGGAGAGGAGAGGAGAGACGAGAGCGGATCAAAGGGAGCACGAGGGGAGCGTGAGAGGGAGATAGAGAGAGGGGGGAGGAAGGGGGGGAGGTAATCGAGCACCACCGACGCGAAAATTAATTGACACTATAAATTAGAGAGCGCGATCGAGAGCTTTCGATCGATTCGCGTCGTCGCGAACAGCGTTCTCCATACGCGCGATATTGTGCATGTGCCACCCCTTCAACGAGACGGCCATTTAATCTCGCGACCGCCGACGCGGGGAAGAACCGATCCCTCGGGTAAGGACGGCTCGGGAATGTCAAGTACGCAGTCTTGAGTACGCGCCTTCGCCCATCTTATTCCCTCGCATAAATAATATCGGGATGGCGACGGGGCCGACGAGGGGAGAGGAGCGAGGGTAAACGAAAATGCGCGTCGTTCCCGAAAGTTCCTCTCGGAGGAACCAAGACAAATTGCGTTTCTCCCGAAATGGAACGATTAACATACGAGGTGCGTCTCGTCGAGTCGAGTCGAGTCGAGTCGAAAACTGTCTCGAGACGGCGCAAAAACGATAGACACTCGGCCCGGGGTTGCGAAACCCGGCTGACATAATACGGTAATAATGTATTTCGATAATAATAATATATTATGTGATAACGCGGGGCATCTGGAACATTAGCGAGCCATTACGTTTCCTTTCCCCGCGGTACTTAAAGACGTCGTCGATCTTACAGACGGAAATTAATCGTCGTAATTTTCGTCGCCGCCGCTCTTATCGAATGAGAAACGTCACGCGTCTTGATTAATCGTTCATCGGCCGTTTTCAGGATAACCCTCGTGGACGGGGGTAACCTAATGATATCCGATGTGAGGCCGGCCGATCAGGGCAAGTACCAGTGCATCGCCGAAAACATGGTCGGCACCAAGGAGTCCGCGATAGCGACCCTTACGGTTCACGGTAAGTGTTTAACAGAGGCACGTTATACAAATGTGCCCTACTTATCTCCCCCTCCCTTTCTCCTCCTCCACCTTCCTCATCCTTTTTACACGATCAGGAAAGCACAGACTCGCAGACATCGTCGAGCTTAGCTCGGTTTAACGCCGCACTTAATGCTAATCCTGATTGTCCGATAAGTATCGTTCTGTCTCGCGATTGCGCCAAGTTTGTAATTTGGATAAAATATTCAAGAGAAAGAGAGAGAGAGAGAACACTGCTGGTTAAAGTATCGGTGACTTTACATTCTGATAGCGTCATCCAATTTAGTTTGCAACTACTATATGGTATTTTATACGCTATAATGAATTCTTCTCTCTTTCGTTCTCTCCTTTTTTTTTTTTTTAGCTTATCGCCTATCTGACATATTTACGGTCCAAACTTTACGGTGTGGTAATTTATTTCTCAATGTGAAAACGCGAGCGAAATGGAACACGTCATCGTTCATTTGAAACATGATTATTAATATCGGGCGCGCCTTCATTTATTCATCCACTTATTAATTACTGATGTCGTTTATTCTTTTAAACGGGTCGCAAACGACGGTAATTAAACTGTGCTAAATAAATAACATTCGCGTGCCAATTTGTGACCGCGGAGCCGTTCCGGAATCCGATGAAAAGCCGCGGGCCGTAATTCGGAGTACACCAGACCCCTCCTCCTTCCCCCTTCCTCTCTTCCCCCTTGCCCCTTCCCTTCCGGCACTGTCGGGGGTTTTCCAACCAAATCCTCTGTTTCTGTCTTCGCAGTGAAACCGTTCTTCCTGACCATGCCATCGAACCAGACGATCCTCACGGATCAAACGGCGGAGTTCGCCTGCAGGGTGGGCGGCGACCCGGAGCCGGAGATCCTGTGGCGGCGAAACGACGGCAAGATGCCGATAGGCCGGGCGCACATCCTGAACGACAAAAGTTTACACATCGAGCGGGTGAATCCCCTGGACCAGGGGACGTACATCTGCGACGCGGAGAACGGCGTCGGGGCGATATCAGCGAGCGCCACTCTTACCGTGCACTGTGAGTACTAATCCTCCCTCTGTCTCTCCACGTACCGTCCTCCCTTGCCGCGCTTGAGGATCCGCTCGACCGTGAAATTAATTACGCGCCTGGTGTACGATTATCGTGACGAGTGAAGGGGTGCCATAGAGAAGAACGGACGGCGCATTATCGCCGCATATCAAGCCCCCGCAATGTGCATCCTGTCGGATGTCGACTTTTGCGCCTGGCTTCGACGCGAAATCGAATCTGCGGCTTGGAAAATTCGAACATGCTGTTGAGTAGAGTCGTCCCCGAGATAGGGGGACTGTATACGCCGGATACGGTATTACTGTTAAATAGCCCAAACTTCATGCTCAAACGAACGAGATCAATTCTGAATAGGAAATTGCTAACATTATCGTCAATCATGTATGTATATACTTTTTTTTCTCAAAATTTATCTCCTTTACTGGCAAACAAGATATTTAGATTTTGTCCGATGATTCACTTCTGCTCTTATTTCCCATAAAAAATCCGAAATATTTGTTATATGAAATTTAGTGCAAATCTAGTCGATATTAACTTTAAATTATATATATATATATACTTTTTTCAAAATTTATCTTTTTTACTGACAAACGAGAAGTTTAGATTTCGTCCGATAATTCACTTCTACTCTTATTTCCCATACAAAATCCGAAATATTTGTTATATGAAATTCAATGCAAATCTCAATTAATTTTAAATTGTTGTTTTATAAAAAACAATTTAAAAAATATATTTGTTACTTTTATCACTGAAGCAAAATTTCTTCATCTTAAAATGGCAAGTAACAAATTACGCGATCGGAAAGTCTTCATTTTATCCGCTTGTAAACTAACTCGGTACGGTTGAGGATCAATCGTGCACTTTTGCCGTTAAATGTACGAGGTGTCGTGCCGTGTCCGAATCGAACCGTTTGTCACAGCGAGACCGGTATTCACCAACTTCCCCAAGGACGAGACGGTAAACGCCGGCACCGACGTCACTTTCTCGTGCGCGGCGCGCGGCGCCCCGAAGCCGTCGATATTTTGGACCCGGGAGGGCTCTCAGGAACTAATGTTCCCCGGCCACACGTATCAAAGCCACTACACCGTCACCGAGGACGGAAGTCTGAGTATCAAGGGCGCCGTCAGGAAGGACGAGGGTCACTACGTGTGCAGTGCCATTAGTCAGGCCGGCGCCAGCACCGCGACCGTATTTCTTCAGGTACGTAAAGCCTTGTAATCCACGTCTCTACGGTCACGTACGATCCCGAAAATCTTCCCCGTCGCACGGTTTTTTTTCCCTCCTATTTTTTCCGCCCCCCCCCCCTTTCCCTTGTCGCGGATCGACGACGACGTCGCGATTTTAAGTAATCACGGAATCGTAATCGTGCGCGCGACGCGCGCACGTAGAACAATGAAAGTCGCGTGCTAAATGGACGCGCAACAGTTTGAAATATACGGCTAAGATAAATCTGTCCGAGTGAGAGAGGCGAGCCCGCACATTAAGTGGTTCATTTTCCCGATACATATTTATATCATCCCCCCCCCCCCCTCCTCATCGCTCCGTTCCCTTCGGATGAGTGCAGAATTACCATTCCGGCTGGTGCACCGTTGGTACCGTGATCCCAGCCTGAGGGGAGTCGCCCCACATTCTGGAATAAAATTCTTATCTACATATAGGGAGGGGGGGTTACGGCGATCTACTTTGGCGAATGGAAACTCCATAACTTCCTCTGCTCGGCGGCGGTCAAAGTTGAAAGGTGTAATATAGAAGGGAAACTTTTGAATTACATATTTCCACCGATGATGGCTATTCGAATGAACTTGTTAGATTTTCGCTTAATTCACTGGCCACGGATATCACGGATGGCCGGCTCGTAACTTCCACGATATTTCAAAATCGGTGCGGTAAAAAAGAATGTGGATTCAGCAAAGCTGCTCGAAATATCAAGGTTTCAATCGTGGATTATGGGCATTTTTACGGTGCGGTGCCACTTTATTCCTTCGTTTTCTCTAGGAGGAGATAAATTCCGAGTAAAATTCGTATTAGAGTAGATCTCACGAGCTCCAGATCGGACGACTTCTCTTCCCATTCCCATATCCCGGATACTCGAAGGAAAGCCGAGAGAGAGAGCGTTTGTGTGGCGTTTAGCCAGCCGACTCCGGCTCTTCTCCGGCTCGCGCGGTGAGCCCGCCCAGATAGACCCCGAATAAAAACTCCCCGTCACGTCGGCAAAATAGGTGACGTCCGTCGAGGAGACGCCGCCGCCCATCATCGAGCTGGGCCCGGCGAATCAGACCCTGCCGCTGAAGAGTGTCGCCTCGTTGCCATGCCGGGCGGTCGGTACACCCACGCCGCGGGTTCACTGGCACAAGGAGGGCGTGCTCGTGCGACCGGGCGGTCGCATCACGATGGCGATCAACGGCACGCTCTTCATCGACGATCTGCATGCCAACGACTCCGGACTGTACACCTGTATCGCCTCGTCGGAGTCCGGCAACACCTCCTGGTCGGCCTACCTGACCGTCAGTTCCGGCGCCAGCTTCCACCGGACGCCCGACGTGTCGGCGCTGCCGCAGAACCCGAGCAAACCGCGGATCGTAAATGCCACCAGCAACTCCGTCACCCTGACGTGGAGCCCCGGCCACGAGGGTCAGAGCAAGATCGTCGGCTACAACGTCGAGTACTACAGCAGCAACCTGAACACCGGCTGGGTGGTGGCGGCCACCAGTGTTCTCGACGACATCTACACGGTGAGTGTGTATGTCGGTAGTCGACGATGATACTTGACCCCCTTTTTTTCTTCTCCGGATGGGTGCTTATATCCCGCGAGTCGAGTTTCAACGATCTTTTCGAGTAGGCATTTTCAGTTTTCCTCCCTTCGCGCATTCTTTCTTTTCGGAAGTTTAGAACGCGTGCTGCTGCCACTGGCGAGGACAGTTTGCAACGTTACAGTGTCGGGTAACGATCGGATAAACCTAAATCGCTTGCCGCCGCGTCGAAAAATCTAATATCAAAGTTTCGCGCACGTTTGAAACTACGTTTTAATAAAGAGACCGAGAAGCCTAACTGCTACAAAGTAATGGCCGTCTACGTAAGAGACGCTTTAATATCCTTTATCAAACAGACGCGATGTCCCTCAAATATTCGTTGCCGCGCAATTTTGGGCTTTAACCAAAATCTCCAAAAGGCTTGAAATTGACATCTCGAAGTGAATGAATATTACGGAAAGGTGAACTATCCGCTGGTCGATAAACGAGCAGAAGATAATACACTTAAGATAATATACGTGTACACATACGTAGAATTTATTTCTTATTTTATTTATCGAACTAACTAAAGTTCTCCGGTTTTCTGCTTTATTCATTAATAGGTGACAGATTTAAGGCCGGAGACCAATTACGTTTTCCTAGTACGAGCGGAAAATAGCCAGGGGCTCTCGCTACCCGGACCACTGTCGGACGTAGTGCAAACTACCAACGTAAATCAGCATACGGTACCACAAGTGGAACTGACTCGCGCCAGAGATCGGTTGAACAGCGAGATTTTACATCTGAAAGAGGTGCAACCGTTGACCAGTACCAGCGTGAAGATCATGTGGGATGTAAGTGTCGAGCGACTGTTATCTATGGCGTTCTGTTCATGGTGATTTAGCGTAACAACTCATGGGACGTCGTGGCGGATGTTAACTCGAAAATATATCTTCCATGGTTATGCTTTATGTATGTTTGTGAAAATCAATTCATCTCAAATTCGTTTTAGCAAGAATTAATTTAATTTAATCGTGGTTATATTAGGAAATAGCGATAAATTATTACCTGTTGTTTAACGCTCCCAAAAAAGGTTTGTCCCGATTTGTAAATGTCCTTAAAAGTTGATATCGAAAAACATTAAAATAACAATGGGAATTAGAATAACATGCTAGGAAATCTGAATTTTAGATTCTCGGTGCAGCAGATTTAGTGGAGGGTCTTTATATACGCTACCGCGAGGTTTCCGAGAAACCGGAATATCAGATGGTCACGGTCCTCAACGCCGGCGCTACCAGTTACGTGCTATCTAATCTGAAAAAGTACACGCGTTACGAGTTCTTCCTAGTTCCTTTCTACAAGATAATCGAAGGTCGGCCGAGTAACGTGAAGCTGGTCACTACGCTGGAGGACGTGCCCTCGGGCGCTCCGGAAAACGTTCACGTAGGGATGATAAATATGACCTCGGCGTTCGTTCGATGGTCACCGCCGCCGAAAAACACTCAGAACGGCCAATTGATCGGTTACAAGGTAAGGGTCGCCGTAAGTCTTTACGATATCGCGAGTACGTATCTATATCTCATGTCTCGATTCATATCTGCCCGATACAGATTCAAATCAAGAGCAACAGCAGCAACAAGATCCTGGGTCAAATGTCCCTGAACGCGTCCACGACGTCGGTGATCATCAATAGTCTGACCACTGGCGGCTTATATACGGCACGCGTCGCTGGACAAACTCGCATCGGACTCGGTCCTTTTTCCAGTCCGACCCTGTTAAACATGGATCCGGGACAGCTGACGCAGTTACCGCCGCGTACCGATCCCAGTCACGGGGGTGTGTCCGTCGTCAGAGAAACGTGGTTTCTCGTGTTGATAATAACGATGATCTTTACCGTTATTGCCGTGTTGCTGGCCGCGCTATATATGAGACGTAGGCAAGCGATGAGCAAGCAACTGGGTCATTTAAACGTGCCCGTGGGTACCGCAAACGATATCTGTCAATTGAATAAGGACACGCTCTGGCTGGAACGAGGTTGGCGGCCGACTAATACGCTTCAGGCTGCTAACGACAAGGATTGCGAGACTAAATTACTCAACAATCAACATATGCTGGCTACCGGCATAATGGGCATGACCGGCTCGGAGTACGCCGAGGTAAATCTGACGACGTTCTACAACACTCGCAAGCAAATGCAGGCGCCGCCACCGGAGCCATACGCGACCACGACCCTGTGCGTGGGCAGTCGTAACTCAGACTCGATCGAGACCAGCTGCCAGAAATCGAATTCCAGCGACTCGTGTCTGAAACCGGATTACTCAAGTCTGGATTCGAATCAGGAACCTAACAAGTCCACAGTGTCGCCGAGCAGTGACAACATGAGCGGCGGCGACGCCGCCTACGCGGACGAGAATCTAGATGTGCAGAGGAGGCAGTACAGAATAGCGGGTTCCACGAGCGATGCGTCGCAAACCGGTATGCCAATGCCCAACTGGTGCGACATGTTGCCGCCGCCGCCCGAGCATCCGCCCCCTCTCGGCACCTCTATAGCTACTGGCCGAATGCAGCAGCACCAGTTGCAACACCCGCACCAACAGCAGCAGCAGCAGCAGCAGCAGCAAGTGCCATTCAGCCCGCATCTCGGCAAGAGAAATATCCAGAACGACCTGGATCACTGTGGTGGTTCAGGCGCTAGCTCGTGCAATCCGCAAAGTCCGCCTACCCCGCCCATCAGAGTGACCAACAGCTTTAGCCCATCGCCGACACCGTGGAGCGGTGGACAGAGCCAGCATTCGGAGTCCGGTGCTCTTCAAGTGCCCGGCAACCTTCAGGTCCCACAGGGCAGATACACGACGCTACCGCCGCAAACTAATCCACCACCGTTGCCCTCGTTCCCACAGGGTTTTAATCACTACGATTACAAGAACCAGGAGAACGAGTATGAGAGCGGCTCCGTCATTTACGGTCATCACCAGAACGGCCTGCCGGACGATTATGGCTCGCGCATCGATCCCGCGTTTGCGCGTTCTGGCAATCAACAATCACACTTGACGCCGTCCGTCGTGAGCGAGGAACTGTATCGGCATAGGGACGAAATATTCCACAACGATAATCTCTATCAACCCGAGAATGACGAGTGGGACAGGAAGTCGTGTGATTCCAACACGCACTCGGACGCGTGCTGCTCATGTTCGGAATCGAGCTGCCTCTATGCCGACACCGTGCAGTACAACACGCAGCAATACGGCACCGCGTGCGGCCACGGTAGCAGCAGAACGGGTTCTCGAAGCAGGAGTAACAGGAGTCCGCGAAGAAGAAATAGGACATCCTCGCCCACGTACAGCAGCGACAGCAACTACTCTTGCATCCCCCAGAGGCAATGCGGAAGCACGAATTCGCAGGAGAGATTGAGGCATAATCGTAGTAAAGGTAATCAATTTAGAAAAGAAATTAATTTGTTGCTTCGATTTTCTTATTAAGTTTAAGTTCGGACGATCAAACGCGTATTCTTAATGTATGCGTCTGTCGGTATTCCTTTCAGACAAGTTGCCAAGCTTCTCAAGAACGGGCAGTTACAGTCAGCACAATTCTTCGGCCTCGAATACGATGAGTAGTACGGGCAGTCAGCGATACAATAAGCTAAATAGCATCTTCGCCAGTGGCAATAACCCGAACGCTTCAACGGAGTCTAGTCGACTGGGTGATCACCGTGAAAGCTAAACACTGCCTGGACGTAGTGGATACAGAACGTGCCTGAACAAACGGCCTTCGATCACAACGAACGATCACAGTCGCGAATACGGGAGGCCGTTTCGCAATCAGCAATGTCGCGGACGCTTGTCCTAAATACGGTTCGACCCGAGCGTACCGTATATGTAATTAAAGATACGCCGTAGCGTCTCTTTCATGGGGTTGCTATATTTCTATATATACTTGGAGCGCGAGACGATACCGTGTATCTTGATTAACGATCCGCAAGCTGAAGGGGTACATCAATTTGATTTGTTGATTACAGACAGACTTATCAGAGAGTGAGCTCGATGACAACGAGGCAGACCGAATCTCGTGCTTTGCTCTGCGTACCCCGTTACATAATATCGGAAAGATTTAACAAGTTTCGCGAAATGATAAGTATTCCATGACTGAGAACATTTTACGTTTAACCGATTACGTGGCGGTAGCTTAAGCTCATAGAATATTCCTGTGTGTTCGTATGAAGCGCAATAACGGTCTTCTATCGCGGTAGAAGCATAATTTCGAGACTCGAGGAACGAACCCCGTTGACCGACGCTCGCGGCGCTTATAACGCGCTACGTCGATAGACCCCGTTACTGTACACGCGATGTATCCGATCGTTTCGTACTCGGATAAGGGCTTTCAAAAAAGATAGGATTGAGGAAAGAGGAAAGAAGAGGCGTAGTATTATCTTTCTTTGAACTCTCTGCCAAATAGACTGATTAACGTATCATTGGATCTTGCTTATATTCTCTTCGTTCCTCACTTTATGTCACGCCAAGAGATAGAAACGAATTTTCAAGAGATATCAAGGGAGATAAAAAGTAGAGGAAGGGAAAAATTTTTCTCTCATATATCGCGGTTTGCTGTCGCGACATGTTCCACGAGTGAACATTTAACGCCTGAACGGTCACGCCGGACTAATATTCCAGTTGAACGCCTCTTAAACTTTACTGTACTCTCGACTGCCATATATACTGCCATTCCCGCTGTCGTACTGTTAGTTCGATTAAGTTATTTCTTAAATTGTGACGCGAAAAGTCACGTTTTGCTCGTGAGTGTCAGCGAGTTACGAAAGTTCTCGCGCGCGCTCCGGGATGCATGTCTACACATATAAATGTCCTGTGTGACATGTCAGAGGTTTTTTTTGACGTGGCGATAGCATGAATAAAGAGGAAAATATACAACGTAACGGGTTGATCTACCCGAGTGCGAATAAAAGATTTGCATAAAACGTATACAAATTAAGCAAGCACAGTTGCTCAATTATTTATTAATTAATGAATTTTGCCTATAAGAAAATTTGAGTTCAGAGTAATTTGGTTTTTCACTTTATAAAAAATTTACGATTATATAAAGTATTCTTGAATTCTCCTTTTAATAAATAACGTGTTTTTGTGACGAACGATTAAATATTTTGCTAAAATTGTTGAAGCGCTTGTAAAGTTCGGTAATGATTCTAATAGCAATAATAAAAAGTATACGCATACGTTACCGTATCAAGATACTGTATACTTATTTACGAAAATAATGACTTCAGGATTTTTAGAATAATTCATTGAGACAGCTCTATGACCTCTTTGATTATCAAAGCGATTTTGTTCCGAAGTCATTGTCTCGGAAACAATCGAGCGGACAATCGTCCACAGTTATTACACTGTGCTATACACGAGATTAACTTATCGATCGACTGTGCCTGCTTCTTCTATACGCGGAATAATCCTTTCGTTACGGTTGCTTTTTGTTGAAGGGCTTTACTTCCTGCGGACAAAGCAATTGTTTTCGATCGTGAAGACCAAACATAACATGTTACGGCTTGTGGTAAACAGCAAACCGCTCATATTCGCATTCCGCATTTCACGCGCTGAACTGAGCACGTTCGATTCCGAGTTCGTGATAACATCTCTCATCTGCATGTTAATAAGCAGCTGACACCCGGGATCAAACGTGGAATGTGAATGGGGCGTCTTGGTAGCTAATAGTCGTTCTTAATACGGACAATTAGAGACGGGCGATTACAATCGTGTCTCTCGGCACACAACGACGGCTTAGCGGATAGACAGGCATAATTGTCGTAGCGAAAGGATTAACGTGTCGTGCCCGAGAAAACGATTCGCGACCGGCCTCACAAAGCGTGGCATTTATTTTCGACAGCCTGTACTGTACTCTGGCGGCCACGACCACGAAATGGAGCATATTATTTTGGATATAACGTTCCTAAATCCTAAGGCAAATCCGAGGGCTAATCTCCACGAAGAAGGGCCACGTATAATTCTTCCAAAACGAACGCACGTAGTAGATATGTTTTTAATGAAACGAAGTAACGAAGTAAAATAACAATAAAAAATCGCGTAATATATATATAAAAATATACATATTATATATATATATATATATATATATATATATATATATATGTATATACAGGGTGTCCTACAACTCGCGATCGAAATTTTCATTACGTATTTCAGACTTAAAAATAAACTATTTCTTATAGAAGCAGAAATAATTTCTCAATAAAAATATAATTACATATTATAACAATATATTTATATGATAATTTCGATTGTTGTTTTAAGAGAGTCCTCGCAGTAACATCTTTACCATTTGTTATGTCATCATGTCTGAGGGCGCAAAATGTCAGCTCTATGATTAGTCAATTTTAATCGCTAATAATTTAAACACTATTATAGCCTCGACATTTTTTATTGAAATTTTTGTCTTATCTTTAAGTCAGGAATATGTTACAAAAATTTCGATCGCGAGTTGTGGGACATCCTGTATATATTATCATATCACGCAAACGGTTTCTGTATAAATTGTACAAAGTTCATACTCTAACGAGATTAGTCATTAGTTATTAATTTATACGCCGTATCGATTCAACCCGTATCACGTAAGCGAGAGACACTTAGGGTATCTCATTGTATTCTATGTTATATATACCACCTGACATCTAAAAGTGAGAATGTGAATCGCTAAAAATGTGCGCTTCCAAGCTGTCGATGCTGTACCAATATGAAGTGCGTTATTCTCGAACGCGTACCTGATTCCGATTTTATCGGATATTCCCGTCGTTGCCGCGGTTTAATTGATTTGCGAAATGGGCGGAGATCATAATTGCAAATCATCAACTTTTTTCAACAGTCTCGTTTGTTATTACAATTGTAATGACTACCGGAAAATAACGATTGCGTAAGATTACAGGAATGAAAGTATAAAAAAAACTTGTTGAAACAAATTTGATAACACAAGACTTGCAAAGATCCGAAGGTTCTTGTATTTATATAAGAAATTTGAGACTATGTATTCTTTTTTCCATTTATTTTTCAGCTTCCTTCGCGGTGAAACTTTAGACGGAAAGTGCAACGAAGTACATTTGCATTCATAATGAACGACTTATTGAAAGCTTTTTTTTTTGCATTGTGTTCCAAGAAGGAATGCATATTATCAGACTTGTGAAATGTTATTGTCGTCTTTCTCTCCTTTGAAGCGCACATTTTTAATACAATAAGAGTATACGTCGTGTCTGTTTGCGGCAATCCACGGCGTCGCGTTTACGGACGATTCGGGCCAACGTTTCTCGCGCGGTTTTTCGTAGACGGATTTTAGGATAGAGCTGAAACCAATCCAGGAGATGATATATCAGCGAATCAAATATTTACTACCAAAATGGTTGGAGGATTTCATTTTTAACGACCTTATTTGCATCTATGCAAATATATTGAGAATGCGACCCGCATACATTTTGAGAAATACTTCGTATTTAGCATTTACCTGAGAGCGTAGCATAGCTGTCTTGTGCGAATATAATTATCCGAATGAAAATAAAACCAAAAAAATTACAAATTCGCCAAGGAGTCTCTGTATCCGTCTACGTTGAATGGCTCGATCGGCCCACGGCTGATTTGGAGAAAGTGCTGTTTAAACTCCCGTTTAATCCGTAATCCGCGCAGCTCCTTGACATGTACATACACAACCGAAACATTTTGTACGCATTTCTTTCTCTTATTTTTTTTTTGTTTTTTTTTTTTTAAAGAGGATCCCGTCGTGATTCGGATTCCTTTCAACCGCGATAGCGCGCTACGCGGAGGCGAGGCTCTCCAACGTCCCGAGCGATGACCCTCTTTCTTTCCTCCTCGTAACGATGCCGTCGCGGGAAGCGTGGGCGTGGCTTTCCTTTGTATACGCGAGTATGCGACTAACTTATTAATTATGACTTTCGATTAAGTGACAAGTAAAACGTTAGTGTTACTGTAACGACGTGCGCGCGCGCGCGCGGGAGGGGCGAGCGGAACTCGCATGTAACTCATTCAATAACGCGTGGTGAATCGCTCAAATTTCTTATACATAATACAATTAGCTCCACTCGGTTCGAGAATGTGCCGAACGTGCCGCCTGAATAGAGAAGTTATCCCGCGTGACATACGATCCGTTTAGATACAACAAAAAGCCCGTTCTTTTTACTTCAGTTTCTTGCACGGTTCATTTTTCCTGTTTTTCCTTCTGCGTTAAAGAGAGGGGAAAAAAAGAAAAGATAAGCCGTGCAAGAAATTCAATTGAAAAGAACAGACTTAAGCTGCCATATGTAAATTCCGTATTAAAAAAAAAAAAAAAAAAAAAAAAAATAAGGTTCTCACATAGGAATTGCGATCTCGAAGGTAGTCGGGGAAGAGGGGGAGGGAGGAAAGAAATAATTAATTAGTAGAGATATTGAACTAAATTTGTTAAGAGAGTTAAGGTCTATCTAGTGATACATGACTATATATATATATATATATATATATATATATATATAGCTATATATAGAGTCGTAAGTCCCGGTATATAGATTTACTCGCGCGGCCGCGCGCGAGTAAATTCATATCCAGTAAGAAAAAGTCCATCCAAACAGGCGAGGGAATAAGCGTGAGGAGGAAATATCATCTCGATATACTTTTAGATTTAGAGAGAGAGAGAGAGAGAGAAAAAAAAGAGACGGAAGGAGAAAGAGTGAGCGAGTCGCCGAGGGGAGAGTAGACGCGAGACTACTGCTAGAAGGAAGCATCTCATTACACATAATTAGATAGGATGCGTATTTTAAGTATCTCTGTCGTCGCGTACGAATATGTGTGCGTCCGGTGCGAGTCCACGCGGGTTCGATGTGAAAGTTTGAATCGAGAGGTAGACGCGAGTAGGTGCTTCGAAAGGTTTACTCGCTCTCGGCCTTTTTCTCCACCTTCGCTGATCTAACGCTCCTCGTCGAAAGAACGACGGAAGTTACCTTCAGCCACCATTCTAACGAGGCGTGAGACGTTGATTGCTATATACCTGCATCATATCGATACCGACTCACAGCTGGACTTATAGACGGGATGATCGATTTCCCAGCTCCCGTCGTCGTCGTTAGAATCCCCGAGGATATCGATCCGTGTTCCGTTAGACAAGCGAAGTTGCATCTTCCTCGGAAAACGGCTGCATCCGATGAGATGCGAATCCACTGCGAATGTTTTACGAATGCGTTTAGTTTGAAGGAAAAAAAAAATTGTATGAGGATGACGCGTGGCTTCCCGTGTAGGAGTGGCCGACTTGGCAGACCGCAGATTCAAAATCCGACCTTCACTTTACATATCTGGTAAAAAAAAAAAAAAAAAAAAATCTCTCAATAATTATTTATAAATTCATGAAGTTATAAGGAAGGTACTTTCAGTCTCCAAGAGAGCGCCGACCTGGTCTTTGGACCACTTTGAAAGCGTAATACTTTGACCTTGCTGAATCCAACGGCGAAGAGAAGAAAAATGAAGAGGATTGTATCGTTTGCACCTGCGAGGTGCGCGTTTGATGTGACGAGCAGTGGATCCGCAGCTTCCAGATTACAGCGCGTGAAGACCGGATGCAGCCGCATATTATCGAGAGGAAAGGCATTTATTGCATGCACATATACGGATATATACATACGTCTCTTACGAAGGCTACAGAATCGTGACCCTTTCGGAAAGCATATTTCGTATCTCCATTTCCTAAACGATCGTGATTCGGACATGCCAACGGACATGCTGCCAAACCATCGTATCAATGCGCGAAGGAAAATGAGAAAAAGATAAACGTATTATTTTTATAATTTGTCATCTTTGTATTATTGTTACGATGGTTGAGAGGACTTGTATAAATCACAGTAGCGTTTAAACTGCGCAGACTCGCGTAAACATTTGACACGAGCACACGGTTAACAAGGGACACACACACGCGGAACATGATACACATCCACACGTACACAACGTGTGACAAGTCCGCCGACTTGTGAAACGCACGTAAATAACGTTTCTCGATCAATCGAGCAACCGACGATCCTATTTGTTAATGGAATTTGCGGCGATCGGTCGTCATCGACGGAGGGAAATGGTCGCGTTGAAGTTTAGGGTGAAATTTTTCGAACCGTAAATTCACATCTGGCGATGTCGAGAGTTAGTCGCTTTTGAAGAAACGGACCTCTTCAGATTTCAAATTTGACGCCGATGAATGCAATAATGAAGACCGATAGCTGCACCGACCGAACTGACCGATGCATTTTTCTCCAAGAGTCCAATTTACAGGGTGTTCTACCGGAAAATATTTTGACGAGTATATTTATGAATTTTACAACTTTCTTTTTTTAATGAAAATTTTCAAGTTTCCTGACTTACGTTACGGGAGTTAATTGAAACCTCGTTTTTCGAGGACAACCTACTCGCTAAGAGATACAAAGAGTTGAGAATATTAGCTTCGCTCCTGAGAGAAGTCAACTCCGCGTTCGTTGAAGTGTTCTTAATATAATTTTTAGGTCTGGGGCAGCCTGTCTAACGGAAAAGTAGGAACTGAAATATAAATATCGGAGTAGCACTGACTGATCAACATTGGTGTAAGCAAGTGGATCCTGGATCGCGCTTAAAGGATTAAGTAGATCGTTAGAGAGCTAGAGCTGCGTAAAAATATAATTCATATCATTAAGAACACAGAAATAGTGATTTCGAATTGGAGGCAATGCGGACAGAAAGGGAAGAAAGGGAGACGTTCTCTATTTCGTCTCCCTTTTTCTCTTTCTCCAGACTGCGTTTTTACGGGCCGCGCGCGTACGTGTGTGATTATAATTCGCCGAAGGGCGCACAAGCACACATCCCTCGAGGTCCGCGGGGACGCGTATTTAGCTCAAGCTTTCCTTTTTATATTCTGTAAATACAGCGAGTAAATAAAAATGGTGAGCATTTTTATAGTTAATTTTATAATTTATTTACTACGGAAGAGAGACGCGGGCAGCGCGTCTCTCTTCGTCGTCGCGAAACAAGCGAAATCGATGAGGTTTAAGAGTAAAATAGGAGCGTGCATTCTACAGAGACACACGTCACACACGTATACATACACATAGAGACATACACGTGCACGATTGTAGATAATTTGTAACAGTTGCTATTGTCAAGTACCACGTACACGTATAAAGCGACGTATGCTGATATATATCATTGCATATTATACTGATAACGATTAATAAAAGGTAATGTTGAAAATTGAAGCGCCTGTAACAAGGAAATGCGAGTGCTTGTCTCATTTAAGATCTTTTTATCCTTTACTCCCTCGAAATACAATCGCACAAATTTTTACATAATTTAAGCTTTCTGGTCACTTGCTACTTGTGACGTCAGAAGAAAATAAAAGTTTTTGCAAAATTTATTTAAACAGAAATATTTTTCAATAGAATATTTGTAATCAATAGAATAGACTCACAAAATATACTAAAAGCCCTCTTTTTGTTTTGTTAATTAATAATCATATATTTGGTGAATAAACGGGAACCTTAAAGAATTTATTACGATTTATTAAGTAATTAAGTAAAAGTATATGAAATCTACATCTTAATTTGCTATAAAATCAATCTTTTAGTTTATTAATTCTTTAGAATTGCACAGAAATTAATACTTATACATACATCAATTTTTTTTAACAATTACTGAATTACTTATTTGGTAAAAAGTCGTTAAGCATTATAATTCAAATGTACCTATTCGATCTCATGATTTTTCTTCTCTCTTTATCTTCTTTTAAGTCTCTTATAAGAATGTCAATAGTTTTTTGAGATTTCATAAATTTATGATTAACCACATCCACCCTTCTTGCAACAGGTTCGTTTTGGAGGACGATATCCACGAGTATTATCACCCATTAAAGGATTATACTCTGCAAATGAAGCATGTGTGATATTACGTCATTCAAGTTTATCTTAGAGATATAATCAGTGGCATGAATCTTACCTGATTTTAATGACTTTGATTTTGTACTTGTACTTGTACCAGGCATATCGTCGTCAGTGCCGTGACCGAGTCTTGTACCTACGTTTTTGTTTTCCAATAATTTCAAGACCTTCTGCCTCTTTCTTTCTTTTTCCTATATAAAAAATTGCACCAGTTTATATTTTAGAAATATAAGTGTAAACATATATTATAATATATTGAGTGACGCATATAATAAAAAATACCTCTTCTTCCTTGGTTTGCGCTAAGACACGACTCTTGTCGTATGCTTCTTGCAATTTTTGTCGAGCTAGTTCCACGTTAGCTGACAACTGCGGCAATTCGTCAGTCTCTAAATACAATCAATAAAGACAGGTTATATGCATTTATATGGCAAACGGAATTGCAAGAACTATTGAGTGCCTAAATAAAAATTTGTATCTTTAATATGATTACCATGACTTTTAGACAAATCACTCTAAATTTTAAGAATCTTTTTTTTAAAAACTATGTAAGGATGATAATTACAGTGTTTTCTTCAATTAAAAAAGAAGTTCTCGACAACAGATCTTATTTTCATAAGAATATTATATTCTAAAGATATTATTCGTCGAACAAAATAAATTGTGCTTAATATTTTCCTTTTTTTGGAAAAATTAATCTCCGGCAGCACACCAATTTAAAAATGGCAATTAGCAGAATAATCTTGAAATAAATCATTAACTTACTCTTGCCAAGTGCAGCATCTCGCTGATTTTTTGCGAGTTTCCATTTTTTGTATCTTTCTTGAATATGTGGAAACGTATATATCGCAATAATCCCGAGTCCTACAATGTACCATCCCACAGAGGCTATCGGAGCCCAAACTGGAACATGAAATGCGAAGTCACTTTGCAAGTAATAACGTTTACTCCACGAGACACGAGAAACGAAGATAACCGCGATAATAAGTGTAAATACAATAATCACATTAGTCGCTTAGACTTGCATCAGATATGCGTATTGGTAGAATACGTACTACTTTGGATGTAGCTCGAATTGTCGACGTATTCCATGTTCATCTATGTGTTCAAGATGAAATTTTTCAAAATGTTAACCTATATATCATGACTCCATACGAAATCATCAACTCTTGACTGCTATTGACGTTGATCGTCCAAAGTTTTGACAGTTCAGCTTTTCGCAGTAACCACTTTATGGAGCCACAAGATGGAGCAAGAAACGACACAGTGCTGTCAGATGTGTGTACCTGAAGCCCCCATTATTCATGGTATCGAAGCGAAGTAGAAATGAGGTTTGTTCAGAAAATAAACTAAGTTGATTAGCACTTGAGCTCATTTTATTTCAGCAAAAAAATAATCATTTTTTTTAATACTTAAAAATTTAAATAAAGCAGCATTTTGAAATTCAAAGATAGAAATAAAATATTTTTCTATGTTTAAAAAAAATTGTATATATGTACATTTGAGATTATATATATTTTAGATGTAAAAAATAAATAATCCCTTGTGTATTACCATGTATGGTAATATTAAATTTTTGACAAATATTTACATTGTTTTTTCTTGTGACGCTAGCATTAATTTAATATCCATATTTATCGTTAAGATTTGTCCTTCCATCTCCGGATTGGTTTTGTGGCGGTATCCACGTAGAATAATCTTCCGAGTGGACATCTTGATCGTACTGTCTTTTTATACTTTTCGATTTCTCCGATTTTCTATCCTTTTTTCGTTTCTTGTCATCTGCAATAGGCTTATTTGCTTCCATATCCTGATTAACGCCTTTCATGCATGATTTATCATCGATTGTCAAACTATTATTTGATTCAATTTCATTCTTATATAATGTAGATTTTTCGCATTCGAATTTATGTACATTTATATCCTTTTCCTCTTTTTCTTTTGCATTATCTTCTTTAGCTTCTTTTTCTTTTTCTTCATCATCTTCTTCTTCCTCTTCTTCTTCATTATCCATAGTACTATTACTATTTAAAGTTGACGATTCTCTCTCAGAACCGTCTTTGTTCTGAAAAGAATATTATTATTTTATCATAAATAAAATAATAAAATAATAAAATATTTGTATACTAAGAAAGCAAAATGATTCAAAATTAAATTACTTACGTTTGTCTCAAAAAGTTTTCTTCTTCGTTCAAGTTGAGAAATCTTTCTCAGGGAAAGTTTTGATTTTTGTTGATCTGCCTTGCTATCTTCTGCTTGCACTTGACTGACAAGAGGTGGTAAATTGGCCGGCTTCGTAAGGTTTATTAATTTAATAAGCTTCATTTCTTCTCTACGTAGATTTTGCAACTCCACTTTCATTTTTGTTATATCACTCTTACTCAAAGTAGATGTATTCAAACTAGACATAAAGGCGTCCAATGAATCCTCATTGGATTCTCCAGTTTTAGTAATATTCTCCTGTGCTTCTTTTAAGCGATTATTCAAATGTGAAATTTTATTCAAAATCTCGTTATGCTTCTCAGTCTGAAATAATATTAATAAGATGTCCAATTAAAGCCACACACATACACAAACACACACACGCGCGCGCGCGCGCGCGCACATTTTATATAAATATAAATAAATATAGATCAAAAAGTGACATTACCAGTGAACTATACGTCTCTACTTTTTCTTCAAATTTTCCAGCCAACTTCATTCTCTGTTCACGTTTCTTCTCTACTGTTCCCGTTCTATCTAAAAAGTTATCTTCATCCGAATCATAATAATCTTCCTCTTCCCAGTTCCTTGTTTTCTTTCTTCGACTTTCTGTAATCAATATTTATCAATAAATAAAAATAAAATTTTTTAGTTACAATCAAAATATTATTTATTCGTATATAAATATAATTTTCATATTATATATCACCATGATTAGCTTGTCTCAATAATCCATGTCTGTCTAAAATTCTACAGGCTTCCAAAGCGCACTGGACAACGGATTCTTTCTTTTTCCCTTTGACAAGAGCTTCTGCCCTCATGGAACGACCGCCGAAACATTCTTTAGGTAAACTAAAATTATTTTTATAATAAATAAAAAGAAAAAAACCAATAAATTAAAGTACTATATATATGTAAAAAAAGATTATTATTTAATATATTTTTTTGTATTATTTAATATACTCTTTTTTAAAATTTATATTTACTTTATCCAACACAAAAATTGGCCTATCCCTTTCTCCTCAACTTCATACTGCAAGTCATATCCTTCTCTTTCGAACCAGCCTCTTAGTGTTTTTTTAGGATCGTCTAGATATAACTCTTCGTCCGCCATAGAAGCATAAGGGTTCTCTGTAAGATCCGTTTCTTCGTCGGCATCTTCTCCCATCCCCCAATCAATACCCTCGTTCTCCGCTGCCAGTCTTGCTTTCTCTTCTGCTTCTTCTTCCTCTTGTTGTTTAATCTCTCGTTCGCGCAATTCTTCCATTCGTTTTTCCTACAAACACAAATATGTTTGGAAATCTTGCTTTTTGGAGAAATATAAAAATAATTAGCAAAATATTATGCAATAAACTAATTATGCGATATATAATTCAATCAATTATGAATGAAACTAACCTTGAGTTGAGTAACTGACAGTTCAGATTCCTCCTCCTGATCTTCTGGTGGAGCTTGCACAATATATTTTCTCTGACTGCAACCAAATTTTATCATATGACCACCTTGCAACCGAACATAGGTCCTTGATTTTATACGATGCCCATTCCAGAATGTACCATGCGTGCTTTCCAAGTCATATAGATAAAAACCTTTAGAATTCTTCTCGTCATCTATTGCTCTGTATTGAATTATCGCATGATGCCTTGAAATAGTTGGATGAGCGAGTGATAAGTTACAAGAAGGTAGTCTGCCTATTAAATAAAAACTTTTTTCGGTCAAATCGATCTTCTCTATAATCATTCCTGATTTGAGAACTTCCAATTTATATTCCTGGTCTGGTTTTCCTCCCCATTTTGGCTCTAAATATGGTATAGGAATGTTTCTTGCCTCAGGTGGGACATTCTGCTCCATCGAACTATCTGATGTTGGTTTATCGGTCTTATCCTCAGCGTCAGCATCATTTTGCGGATGAGCAGGTTCGGTAGCTTCCTTACTTACGGATAACGATTCGGATGGTGGAAAAACTGGGTTGTTGTTCATGGTTCGAATTTTTCCGGTCTTACCTCGTTTGGGACCGATAAGGAGAAGCGGTTTCTTAAATCCTGACTCTTTCGAAATTGTTTTATCATCCGTCCCATCTTGGGAAGATTCAGTGCTCGGCTCACTGCACGCTTGTGACTTAGAAATTTCTATTCCATTATTTGTATCAACATTATCCTTAATCACAGGAGCATCTTCAGGGAGAGAACTTACGGAATCATTCTTCCGTTCGTCCGGTTCCATGATCACAATCTTTTCGAGTTTTATGTTGGAAAGCAATTAAATGTCATAAATTCTTGTTAATAATAATTTAATTTTAACAACCAAATTAACGTTACAACCAATTAACACTTTCAGTGTTTACATTCAGATATCATCACGAACTTCACATAACCTAATTACTCTCGAATCGGATCAAAGATTAGGTTGGTTTTTTATGAACTATGATTGAAAATGAGACCTGTCATCTAGAGACTTTTTTGCTCGCTTCGAACACAAATATGTATTACCAATTTTAATTAAAAATCCATGAATTATGGAAATTTTTTTCTATAACTCAAATTTTTTTGTGCTTCAAAAAATTTACTTAACATGACTAACAAGTATTAATATTTTGAAACTAATAATTAATTTTTAATTCTTAAAAATTTTATTATAAAAATTAGATTCCTGATATGTATAAGACTCCCGAATTGAATTGAATTATTATTTATATTTATAAAAAAATACAATTTTACAATACACAACGATATTATTATACTGTAAATATGTATGTTTATTTATATAAAATACTTACATAATAATGAATCGAATTTAATATTACAAGTTATTAAATATTTTTATAAAAGATAAATTTATATTAACAATTGATAATATTAACGTTCAATTATTATAAGTTTATTCGGAGTTGGCTATTTAATGATATCTCTACGATATATTACTTTTGAAAAATTATTAAAAAGCAATATATTTAAGAATGTTCGCATAATTGTTAAACATTATCTATAAAATTTTAGAAATAATTTGATATTGATAAAAATTTTATAATAATTATATAATTAATAGACAAAAGATCTATAAATCTCCATTAGCAAAATGGTTGCTGAGGTTCGGAGATATACATAAAATTTTAGATTTTATTTAATAAATCAAAACAATATAATTAAATTTAATATAATTTTCATATTCATTTAAATTCATCGAGAAATTTAATAAGTTTTTTCACAAGCGACGCTGGCCCGAAAAGATTGTCGCAGAAAAAATCGTAAGTATCGGTTCAATAATAGAATTTATATATTTCAGTTTATTTAATTAAAATATACAGATTATATAAACGTGATCACACATTTGTTCGAGTACCTCCCGATATTTACTCCCCCACGATTCTCTTAACCTGAGATAAATCGCTATGTAATATTTCTCTCACTAACAAACTCTCCCACCCTCGTCTCTCGTTCACGCCATAAACTTTTTTCATTCTCTTAAAATCCATTTCATTCTCTTAAAAAATACTCGGTTTTATCATATCTCTACGATGTTGTGTGTAACAAATGATAAATTTACGAGCGCGCAGAAATAAGGATTCGATTTTACTTAGATACACCCGCCTCCTTTGCAATTTGTTAACAGAGTGAACGCTAATACCGGTGCGCTTTGCTTCTCTTCCCCCCGGCGTAATCACCTAATATTCCATCTATACATCTATACAGTTTTTCTCTTCTGTATTTATACATACGACTATTTAACACTGTATTTACATGTAGTGTAAGACCTATGGGCATGCACCAAGAAGGATAAATATTCTTAAAATAAATCCTCGCCGTTGATTAACATATATGTCTGTCTTCTCGGTAACTTGGCTCTGCCCCTTCGCAATAGTTTCGAAATCTTTTTCTAGATAAGAGAATATAACTCCTTATCTACACGCATACACACGCATACACACGCACACACGCACACACACACACACACACACACACGCACGCACGCACGCACGCACGCACGCGTACTCGTTGCGAGTGGTAACTATTGTAGGCACGCGTCTCAGCCATTTCCTCCCTTTCTCTATCTTGTCGTTGATACGGTCATCTCGCGGTGATTATTTCGGTGATAATTTCTATCACTAAATAGCTCCCAAACGACATTCTATGTATATATTATCTGCACGAACTTATTTACACAGGAAATCGAATCATTTTTAAAAGCTAGTTAATAAATAGTCGAAGTAATATCGATAAATATATATGATTAACGTTTTTACACTATCAATATTCTCTTTATTCTTTCCTGTTTTTTTTTCTTCTCCTTAGAAACGTATAAAGTTTCTATATTTTTCAAGAGATATATGTATTCTTCCTTGTTACCGTTCCTTTGTGTCAAATTTCTCGAAAATATACTTCCCAGAAAATATATTTCCTAAACGCAGAAATAAATTGAGACAAGAAAATAATACACAAACATATATGTGCCAAAATATAAACCAAAATAAAATATAAACTAAAATATAATATAAACAAAGGCTAAAGTCGGAGCGAACGTGCGTTCGTGATATCTAACGAAATTAAATGGATATATTCATTCTAAACTTTCATTTTTTTTTTGCATGAGTTAAAACGATAACTCTATGTGAAAGGCTGATGTAGAAGATTATATACACTGTTTTTATATAATTTTCTGACATTAATATACACACACACACACACACACACACACACACACACACACACACACACACACACACACACACACACACACACACACACACACACACACACACACACACACATATATATATGTCAGATATAAATCTTTTTTATCTTCGATGACTTATTATTAGATCACTAATGTATGATAGTGCACGTTTGCATTTGGAACACAATTGTTGTACAATTGTCCGTACCGACAGAAATTTAATTTCCTCGATTGTTTTCTATATCTGTGCTTTAAATATAATCTAAACTTTATACCGCATAATAAAACAGTCGTTTGGTGCTTCGTACAGAGTAGTCGTTATTTAAGACGAATGCGCTTGGAATTTTTTTCCAAAAGTTAATCCGAAAATTCTTTTTTTTTTACACATGTTTATCTATGTAGTAGTTTAGAATCAATATTGGTGCAATTGCAAATAAAGATTACCAATTAATTTTCTCTTTTGTCATAATTCTATAATTCTTCAAACAACCACTCCGTACTCGGCCAAGGCAGATCAGTGTGATTGCATATCCTACATACTAGAAATTAGCTTAATGTTTAATCGTACTCTCTAAATACAATGTCCTTTTTGACTTGTAAATTCTTTCCGAGCCATCTTCGAAGACTATGATCGTCAAATGGAATCGATGAAGGGGGGAAATTATTTCTAGGAAAACTCGTGTACACACAGTTAAGAGCCGTGCATGTTCCATGTTCAGCCCTAACGCTTTTGGCTGCCCTTTTCAAGCCAAAGATCGCAAACAATAGTTATCACTGTGAATGTGCAAATGTGAAATATGCACACAGACTCGTGTCTTCATACGCATCCATACCTTCTTATTGTCAGACTATCTTACGCATACATCCGTATTTATACTTTCATATTTGTTGTTCTACGCGATATTTGTTCTACGCTAATCTACTCAAATATTGGAAAGCATACAAAAGATCGGGAATATTTTTTCTTGTATCATGAATTTCTCGTGATATAATTCAAAATATCATTTTTCAACCGTGCTTTCCACATGCCAATTGACTTAAATGTAAGAACACTTCACAAGTTTGCATTTATAAGAGAAAGATGTAATATCTTTCTTTAAAAATTGCGAAAGCACAGTCTTGTAAATTATATAAAGAATTTTGGATATAATGATGCCTTCTCAAGAATGACTAGCTCAATTTCTTTTAACATTCTAAATGATATAACGATATCTTTTATAAGGAATTAATGACTGTGTTTAATAAATATAATGGGAGAGCGCAGCAATTTATTTCCATTGTAATAATATATTTTAAAATAAAGTATATGCACTCTATGTATATAAACATAAAAGGTCCATGTAAATAATGCCAATAACAAAATACAAGCAATATATTCGACAAATCAATAGTAATGTCACAAATAGATATATAAACAGATGGGTAGATAGATCGCGACATCATGCGACAAAATTCAAATTTCAACATATATCTAAATAATTCTACATGCTTAGATTAATTTGCATTTGATCTCATTCCATTTCCAAATACGAAATAAAGAATAATTTACAATGCTCAAATCCCATTTAGAATTTCAATTTAAAAACAATATGCTTTAAAGATGAAAGTGAGGAAGTTAAAAAAAAAAAAAACATAAAATGCATGTAACAATTGTTTTCATACCATAACTAAATAATTTACAGATAGTAAAAGAAGGGTAAGAGTGTCATACCCTAAGAAACGCACGAATTTTGCTCAAATTACGGGTCGTCGATTATCCTCTTACTTTCCGAGACGTTTGATTCGAGATCGCGTGCTCAGAGATCGAGCACTAGGATTATACGGTGATTTAACTTTCTTAGCTATACCAGATGTGGAACCTGTGGTCGAGGGAGTTATGGTCGCGCAAGTACTCACGCTGCCACTGTTACCGTTTGCTTGTTTAAGTTTACTGGCGGACAACGAGGAAGACCTGACTCTACTCGATTGCAATGATCCACTGCTCGCGGGCTGCTTCAACTTGTTTGGTAGAGGCAATCGATTTTGCTTCACTACTCCATATTGGTGAACTAATTGTGCAGATATTGTATGTCCAGTGATGTCTACGTTACGCGAACGTAATGTTTTTACAGGTGTTGCCGCCATTGTATCTGATCTAAACGAAATAGAAAAGAATAAAATGTAATAAAAAAAAAAAAAAAAACATTCATGGAATACATTTTGAGAAGATGCAATGCATTTTGAGAAGATGCATCAGATTGTTTTAACAATCCATTTACTTTAATTATCGTTAATATCGATTAATAAATAATATTATTTTAATCGATTATAATAAAATAAATACTCATAAAATAAATACTCAAGATTTCATTTAAATATATCATAAAAATTATTCATTAATCGAGTAACCAACTCGGTTTTATAACATCAAAAGTAAGAAATAACATGCAATTAAAAACTTTACAAATTTTAGTTTTATTGTTTAATTTTTCCTTAAAAATAATATTTTTGTAATTTTGAAACTTATATAAAATTCATGGGAAACTAAGACATCTGTTCAATATATTACGTAAAAATATAGAAAAATTCCTAAAAAGATTATTTTTTAACCATGTTGAAGTGATAGCTAGGCATGGCTGAAGAATGACTTATTATTTCAAGAATTTTTCTGCACTACTATGTAACATATCGGACAAATGTCTCAGTTTCCTATGAATTTTACAAGTTTTAAGATTACGAAAATATTTTTAAGGAAAAATTAAACAATAAAACTAAAATTTGCAAAGTTTTGATTACATATCATTTCTCGTTTCTAACGTTCAATATGGCTGTCGCGAGAAAGCCTGAACTTCTAAAAAGAATATTACATAATTAAACCAACCTTAACCATCGTTGTGGTATCGTCGTATCTGTAGGACCAATTATCGTTACTGTTGTCCTATTTAACGTCCTTCTATTATTACAATTGTTTGTTCGATTATTTCTTCCTTGGTCCCAATCCCTTAGGCCAAAAGTACCTCTTAGATGTTGCAGTCGTGTTGAACCGTTAATGGACGATCTCCTAATAGCTTTAACGGGCGTAGCTTTTTTGCCTAAACTTCTACGTTGGAACGTGTTCGATGACGAAGAGAGTGTCGTCAGGGTAACGCCATTTAGTGATGAATCTGGTCGACCATCCGACGTGGGCCAACTTAATCGGCCACTGGCATTTTCCATCGCTTGATTGGCCGGATCGTTTTCATCCGTGGGATTCTGTCGATGATCCTCGGAGCGCGTTCTCCTCTTCGCACACGGTTCTTGTTGCGCGCAAGCATTCTCAACTCCAGCCGATGAGACTGATGCTTGCGTGATCGTGCTATGCCTACGTTTGCCGCCTACGGCGCAGTTGCTACTCGTTCGTTTTGACGTGCTCTTTATCGTCTCCTCTGCTGTCGCGTTTCCCGCGATCGACGATTTAGTTACCCTGTTGTACCGCGACTTCACACTCACATAAGTTTTTGTATCCGGAGCTGGCGTGACGTCGGTAAAAGTGTTCTGGTTCTGAGACGAACTCAGACTATGTCGGCGTTTTATCGTTCTGATGTCCGACCCGGCAGGAAATAAAGGGTGCTCCTTATGTCTAGATCCATTCAAAATGCCATTCTTCACCTCGCCGTTGTCGAAACTGTTACTCTTGACAGGAACAATACCACCACTTCGACGTAATCTACTTACGAGGGGGACGGGTTGAAGCGACTCCTCCCCCTTCGCACCGGGAAAGGTAGCTTGTCGGGTCACATTAGACATACCTGTATCGGTTGCGCTTTCTTTAGGCTCGGTGAATTTGTTCAATTTTAAACTCGATTGAATCGTAATCTGCGTATTATCATTTTTCTCGCTCTCATTCTGTTCAGCTACCTGCTTTTTTTCTTTCTCCACATTTTCTGATTTTTCCAAATTGCTCCCGTTCGCTCTTTTACTTTCTGGTTCTCCGGATTCTTCTAGCATCTGACTGGAGGAGACTTCATCGACCTGAATGCTCTCTCCGACATCGGTAGTCTCGATACTCTTATCTAACGCGGTCTCTCGTGGTTCCGAAAAAGCATCAATTTCTGATAAAATTGATTTTTCAAGACATGAATCTGTCGCCGATTCTAACGTTTGATCAACAGTCTCTTCGTTTCCATTCGATGAGTCCGGTTGTTTGGAATCAATATCTAGATCCGTGGAAGCGCTTGGTGACGATATTGACATGCACGGTGATGAAATTCTTGTACTGATTGCTTCAACATTTTCAGGCTCTTTTGTTGTAGTTGGTGTGTATGTTCCATGATGTATAACGCGATCCTTTTTCTGATTGAACAGTACCTTAACATAAATAAAAATGTTCCAATTAAGCTTTCCTAAATTCTTCACTCATTGCTCCAAATTTAATAAAAACTAGATATTTTATTTCAATACTATCAATATTTTACATAAATTATTAACGCATATTATATTAAATTTTGATCTTTTAAAATACAAATATGAGCTCTCTTACCTCGCTGCGACATGGTCCAGATGGATCCAACATTAATGTTACAACACTAGTATTATCTGCTCGTAATCTCGTTGATGACCACCTTTCCAATGCACGATCCACAAGACTTTTCGAGGGATTTATCCACATTTGTAAATCAGTCTGCTATCAAAAAAATGTATATAGTTCGCTACATTTATATATAAATTGTCAACAAACTATCATATAAATTAATAACATCTTTTCATTGTAATGATCATATAATTAATAACGTGATACAAGGTAACGTGAAACTTACTCCATTACCAGTCTGCTGAGAAGCTATCAAATGTTTTTCATTGTGCCTGTCTGTGGCTTGAACAATAGCTACCGCAGCTCGCGGCGATAACATATTCCATAGGCCGTCTGTACCGAAAATAAGACAACGGTGTGATTTGACATCAACTGGAATAACCTTCACGTCGGGCTCAGGGGAAACAACAAAAGTGTTTAATTCGGAATTGTAACTCCATAAATCACCTGAAACAAATTTTAATTTATACTTTTTTGTTCATACACAAAATGGCACATATTATTTTTCACATTAACTTGCATGCAATCTAGTAATTTACTAGAACTAAACTTGAAAGATATTCAATATATATTTACCTAGAGATCTGGCTACTGCAAGAAACGGAATTTCGTCCATGTGAGTGGATCTTCGAACTGGCCCTTTGTGTCCGATGCGAGGTCGATTCCATACAACTCTCGGGACACCAGATTTACTAACTACTTTTCCACCAGATTCTTGTATACGCGTCATCTCCGGTCCGCTCTCGGGCTTGTGATCCTTTGTCAATGCTTTCGCCCTCCATTGAGGATCACCTTCCTCCTGATAGCCCAGGATGATAGCGGAATCTCCCACGTGACCTATGTATATCTTGCCCTTCCGTATGAACGCGATACTGGCGGTCGTCCCAGCCGTGGATGGCAGTCCGGACGCGGTTCTTGGCCATTTATCTGCTCAAAAAAAAAAACAATACTAGTTCAAGATATATACTCCCGATACGATATCGCCAAAGATACAAAGCATGATCTCGCGATCAAGATCGACGCGACCGTTAAGCTTTACGCGCGCGCATGCGCGCCGGCACCGCCGCTAGAAATCTAGATTCGCGGTGAGAAGCGATCACGATTGCGATCGTAGAGAAAACATTCATCCCGCCGTTTTTCAAATTCAAATTTTCAGGTTAACTCGAAGGATTACATAACCTAAACTCTAACCTAATCAGGCCTAGTCGCGACGGCGGCGGTGATGATGGTGGGGGAAATACGCGGGACGATGACAGAAATTCTCGGGGCCGCCGTCGCTGCGGTGGTCCGTACACCGTATTACCGATGTCAAATTCAAAATTCGCGTGATAGCTCGAAGAGATTGAGGGGATCATCGCGCGAGCGAACGAGCGAGCGAAACAAGCGATCGTCATCATACCAAGCTCCCGCCACATCGCGTAATGCGTGTTCATGTATCCGTCCCTGATCGCCCGTAGCACATCCTCGTCGCGGTCGCTCCAGAAGTTCTTCTGCTTCACGATGATGTCCATCAGGTGCTCCTTGGCGAAGGTAGCGGCCTCCCCGCCCCCGTGGCCGTCAAAGATCCCGAAGAACGCGTATTCTAGATCCTTGTCGTCCGGTGTCGGCTGGAACGCCACGCAGAACATGTCCTCCATGTATTTGCGACCGCCCTGATTACAGTGGCCGGTCACCCGCAGGTTAACGCCGATACTTAGCGGCATGGTCGACGCCTCGGGGATGATCCGTTCAGTGATAACGACCGCGGCGACGTAGTCAACGTCGTCTTCGTCCTCGTCGCCGAGGTGCGAAGAACTGTCTGTATACGGTGCGCCTACTACGCACTCTCTCGCAATATACACTCACCGAACGGAAGCCTCGCATTTACTGTGGGCAGGTCCGCGCGCGCCGCACGATCCGCGCGAGAGAGAAGGCCGGAGCAGAAAGGAGGGCGGAGTGGAGAAAGGGGAAACAGTGACGTGCGGTGACGGAGAGACGCGGCGGGGAAGGAAGGGGATCAACGGATAGCAGCGAATGGCTCGAGTGGGCTCGCAGGGAGGGGAGTCCCGTTTCCCCCCCCTCTTCCCGCTGCCCTCGACCTCACGCATACACACGCACATGCATTCTCTCTCTCTCTCTCTCTCTCTCTGTATCTCGCTCTTGGCGTTCTTTCTCTTTCTCTCTGTCTCTCCGTCTCTCTGCCCTGAGCTCATCCCCCTCCCCTTCGTACGCGATTTCACCGATACGAGCTTGGCCGACGTTCACCGACGGCTCTCGAGAAACGACGACGAGGAACGGAAGATTTTGGAATGCACACGCGTTCCCGCGTGTGCGCCGAACGCATTTTCGAATATTTGCCGCTTGCGATCGATCCCGCGGCCGTCGCGGTTCGTCGCCGATCGCGGATCCCGGGACGGTTCCTGAACTTCGACCGCGTCGGCGATTCATTCGATGATTTTTCTCTGTCGCTACGATCCGACGCGGCGTATAATCGATGGGACGCATAAGCACGGGCGAAAGATAAAACGCTGCTCTCCCGTTCGGCCTGTCCGTCGCTAAAAAGCCTTGAAAGTCGGCCGTCTCGACGGGACGAACGACGGACGGAATCGCACGATGCGGACACCGTGGCGTCGCGTTTTAAGTCATGTTTCCCGACGATTGTATACGTATATATATATATATATATATATATATACAATGTTTTTGACTCGCTCGATCCCATCACGTCCAATTATCCGGTTGCCACGTGCTACCCTCCCCCGATAGCGGGCGGGCCTCTAATTGGTCGCGGTTAAAGGCTGCAAGTTAGAAATGCGCTTTACATCGATGATATACAAGAAGGAGAGATAAGAGCGCGTTTCTGGACTTCGCGAAGTTCGCGGCCGTTAGACTTCGTTTACAATGACGTGCATAGAGGTGTAATGTTACGGAGCGGAATTTACTTACGAGTAGCGTTAGGTTGTCTGTACGCGACGGAACAAAGACGTTTCAAGAGGGAGAGACGCTTATCGTGCGACCTGACACAGCTTTTTTATGTACGCCTCGTAAAAAAGTAGATAACGATAAAATTTTCAAAAACGAAGGAAAGATGAAACGCGAAGACGTAGAGGCGTCCGTCCGCCTTATGATCTCGTAGAAATTCACTCGTGCAATCGATCTAGTCGCAAAGCTGCTAGTTCATTCGTTCCAGAAAGAGAAAAAAGAAGAATTAGACGCGCGCGAGTCGTGTATCGTTCACAATCGATTTATCCGCGATAATTGTTTATCTACCGATTAAGCGCGGCTTCCGATCTTTATTTCGAATCATCGTCGAGGCGCGTCGCCCCTCGAGAGAACGCTCTCACCTATCGATAAGTTCGCTTGTCGCAATTCATTTCTTCCGTCCTTCTCTTTTTCTTTTTATCTCGAGCGTTCGTAGGTTTTGCGCGGCAAAGAGAGAATCGAGACTTTCGAACAGGAACCGCGTAAATTCATATACTTTTTATGTAGACCGACGACAAACTAGAGATCCGTTTCTCCAGCTCGTACACTTCTCTTACGTTTATTTCCCTTTTCTTTTCCCCATGTGATTTTTTTCCCCTATGTAAAGAAAGATACGTCACAAACGCGCGGCAATCGAGCCGACTTCTCGAGTCGATCGAAGCGCGAGTTGTGTTTAAGATTAAGAATCGGACACGGGCACATTAGCGCGCCACTTGCTCAAACAGGGAGCTACTAGAAAGACGGACAGACGGACGGACGGACAGATGGACAGCTGAACATTTTACGAAATTCCCAAAGGACAGCTTACTCAAGTAACACACACGTTACCTTGGTCGCGACCAGCCGGCGGCGCATTCCCCTTTCCTCTCCCTGCCGTTCCCCGAGCGCACCACTTCTCCGGCCGCATCCCCACCCCGCTACGGAAACTTTTCCGTGTCCCTTCCCCGTGAGCGGTCGCTCGCTCGCGTTCCCGCCACTATCCCCCTCTCCCCCCCGTCTAGCCGGACGCTCGTTCCTCTTTCCCGCCATACCCCGTCAGCGCGCTGGCCCGTCAAACTCCGTTGCTATATTCATGCCGCGCATCTCCGCTCACGCAGTCGCGCCACGTTGCCGCACTTCCTTTCTCTCGATCGTTCCGTCTCCTTTCCTCTCTCCGTCTCGCTCTCTCGTTCTCCCTCTTTCTTGTTGCGCCGCGAGTGAGCAACCTGATTTCTTGTCCAGCTCGGACGACTGATTGTTTGTCCGCGAAGGATGACGTGCCTATAGAAAAATTGTCCAGAGGCGCGCTCGCCGTGATTTTAAAATCGATCGGAAGCCCCGTCCGTCCCGTCACGTGAAAACCCGCCGAGTCTTCCATTAGATATTTTTTTCCGGCGGACTCCTCGCGTCGAAATTCCGAGTCTCAGGTCTTCTCGACCGGGCTCTCGGATATCCGCCTAGTTTCACGCGGTTTAATCCCACGTCCTTCCCGTTCGCAATGATCTCTTCGCGGTCGTCCGGCGGAGGGAGCGGATTGAGATCTCGGCGAAACGGCGACCCCGTTGGCGCGACGTAAAAAGCCTAAAAGCGGCGAGAGCGTGCCGCGCGCGCGGCTCGGATGAAAAGTGCTGAACGCCGTCGTTTTGCGGCGAGCCGCGCGCACAGGCGGTTATCTACTCGCCGAGCGAGCAAAACACGAGAGGGCACGTGTTTGAACTTGTTCGATCGCCGACGAACGGCGACGAGCGGCGACGTGGCAACGTCGCATCGCGCCGTTCAAAATAGCTCTCACCAGCTGGCGACTTTCGCCCGACCCGCGGATTAAAGTCCGCGGAATGACGGCGACGTTCTCGAGGGAGACGCGGCCGTCGTTCCTGCAGGGCTTTCAGACTTCGATCCGTCGAGGCGGGCCGATGGACTTCCGGAAAATGCGTCCGCACGTTCGTAAAATCGAACGGTGACGCGATGAAATGTGTCATCGATTGCATCATCCTCTCGGAAAAGATGGCCGCCGTTGCTCGCACGGCGAGAAACGACTGTTGGTCCGCACTACGTAAATCAAAGCTGCGAGTCACGCGGCGAATTAGGTTGATCGTAGCGTAGGTAGGGGGGTGAGGATCCGGAAACGAGAATGGGAATGAAACGTCCGTCGAAAGGAAACATTTTGAAGACTACTTCCGCGATGAATTCGCGATTATTCCCAATCGCAAATCGATAATCCGCAGGTCTGCCGTCCAGTTTCCTGTTACGAGCGTATCGAACGACACTGCCAGCGCCATCTCTATTTTATTGACTAAGATAGAAGGAAAGGGCCACTAATGCGTTATTTATTTTCTATAAGCGTCCACATGTTATATCATAAACTGCGAATTGTATCAACATCGTGACATCTTATTTGCGCTTCTTCGTATCTTTTTTAACGCTCTTCAAATTCAATTAATCTCTCCACGAGAAGTAAAATATGCGATTGCACGATCTATCCATATTGGATTTGTCCGTTTTGTAAATAATAAACGGATAATTTTCAATTGTTTAGTTCAGTCTCTCATTGGTCAAGAGGATTCGAAGGTTTATGTAAGGCGCGAAACTGGATGTTGCTCGAAAAATTACGAAATTGCGAATATGTGAATATATCATAATATGAATATATCATAAAATTTCGCTGAATTCAATTTTCAACGAATAAGCGAGAAGTCTTCGTCGTTTTGTGACAATAGACAGATGTACTTTTCTATATTGAAAATCTATAAAAATGTACCTCTTTTAAAAAAAAAGATAAACTGATATCAATGTGATTTAATGTTATTTCAATGATACAATTATTTTAATTTAAAAAAATCATATCTAAAAAATGTATTTCAACTGTACAATTATCTTAATTTTAAAAAATTACAAAAAGTTATATTTCAAAAGATGTATTTTAATTGTATCATACTTTAATTAAAAAAACCGAGAATTTATTATATAATTTAAAATAGCTATTTTTAATTATCTACAAAATGATGAGATTAAATACATTACACGAATTAAACAGACAAACTTATAAAAAAAATATTGTATTGTGTCTAATAAATTGCAATGCAATTAATAATGAAACATATTTAATTATAATAAATTATTAATATTGTCAAAATAATAACATAATATTTTATAATAAATTAAATGTAATTGTAATGTAAACACTTTAGCATGTCAAAAGTTCGACACACGCATACTTTTCTATTCTTTTGATAAAGTGACAGATACGATAAAAAACGCTGCACGAGTGTTACAAGTTAATCGTAAAAATTCTTGTTGATCGCATGTCGTTAACATTTCTCATGACGTTGCACGCATTGCAAAGAGCCACGGATGCCTCCGACGTGCGTGCGTTAAGCTCGCGCGGCCTTCGCGATTGCGTTAGCGTCTTTTTATCGATTGTCCATCGGACGGACAATACACGACACACGTGGCATCCGGTACCGGGCATTCCCCAGGCGTCGATTAGACCGTGCAGGCTCGTGCTTGTTGAATCGTGTTGAACCTCGCTGCTTCACGGGTCTGAGACTGAGTCATGAGACTGGTGACTTATATTGGTAGGATTGCTCATTTAGCTGAAATTTCACTTTAACGACGGTCGCTTTTCAAGTGGTGATTGTCCTCGCTACAGAATGGAACAACCATGCCCTTCTACGTGCAACAAACAATGAACTGCTGTTTTTAAATAAGAATCGAGACATCTAGAAATTTCTTATTATTTAACTTATTATCGCATACATATGTCACAGGCATGTCGTAATCAGTTTGACGTCATTTTCTACAAGTTATTAATCTGCATCTTATTTTTTAATACATTTCATTTTATGCCTTGTTATATGTAAAATCTTCTTCTTTTAATTTTTAGAATATATCATATTCAACCTTCTAGAACCTTTAAAAATAAATGACTCGAAAAGTTTTTTTTCCGAGTTTCTTTGACAGCAAATAATAATTTTATAACGGCACATTTCTCAAGTATATTCTTAAGATATATGTATAAAATAATACTAACAATTAATGTATAAAAAATATCATGTAATAAGTTAAATAAATTATTGGAGTTAGGGAACAAATCATAATTAAATTGTTATATATATATATATATATATATAGTTGTATAGTTGTATATTTATAAAAATTTAGTTTAATTTCTTATTAAGAATTTATAAAAATCGCTCCCACCAAAGCAGAGTGGCGCAGTGGAAGCGTGCTGGGCCCATAACCCAGAGGTCCGTGGATCGAAACCACGTTCTGCTACAGGTATAATTTTTACTTCCAGGAATACCTTTTTTTATGTATATTATTCGAAAATTATTTATTTAATATAATTTTTATTTTAAATATTATATGTATAATTGATAAATTTTATGTGTATAATGTTAACATTATAAAATAATAATAAAAAAAAATAACCGCCCAACGTGGGGCTCGAACCCACGACCCTGAGATTAAGAGTCTCATGCTCTACCGACTGAGCTAGCCGGGCTACTTGTGTAAGGTGTTCTTTAATATAAATATTAAGGCAGTTAAATAGTAATAATCAATATTTGTAATTTCTAATAGTGTAATGTTAATATAAATAATTATAAATAAAAATACATTATTAAAGTGAAGAAAATACAACGAAAGTATAATTGCGAATAATTGTTGCGTAAAATAAATTTTTATTGAGACTCGTTGCATCTTAGTAGCAAATAGCTCATTACAATTCTAACAGTAAATATATTATATTATATACAATCCTTTTTTTAATATTAAAATGAACACAAGAAGTACTTTAGCGTCGCACTAATACAGATCTTTATGGCACGTGAATAAGTTTACTGTCGTTGATAAATATGTTTATATCGTACAACGCAATATTCTTTGTGCAGTGTAATATTGTTTGTCAAAGACGATTGCTCATTGATGGTCCCTGCTGGCAGTAAGGGTGATCAATCAAACACTGCTTAACTTAATTGTTAATTAATTCATAGAATAATATATAGATTATTTTAATAATATAAATAGAATTATTAATACTTTTTATTTAATAAAATAAGATAATAAATTATATAAATATACCTATTTCCATTAATACTTAAAATTAAAAAAAGAAAAAAGTAAATTAAGTCGAGATTAAAATTAATCTACATTGATAAAAAATTTTTGTTTCAACCAATTTTACTTAAATCGGTGAACAATTTATCAAGAAATATTTGTATCATTTTGTTAAAATAATTAATAGAATTATTACATAATAATACATAGAAAGAAGACCAGACTAGCAATTTAATATGTATTTAGAAATTTTGCCTCAAACAATTCTACTGATTGTATTAAGCTAATCAGCATTTAATCGAAGTTGTTATAAGTCTTTTGTATAAATTTTACCGGTATTTGGGATTGTATTTTCATCGCGATGTATCTGATATAACGATGACGTTTTGTGCTACGTGCGACGAACAGGTACTAACAACCTAAGCACTCTAACAAAATAATTAGAGATCGAAAAGCGTTATTAAAACTCCAAAGGGCTTAAGTTTAAATATATTTGCATTCGCAAAAATAAATATATACGTTCATTAGTTTATAAGCGTTTTTACGATATGAACACATTAAATGACAACATTAACAATACCAATCCTGTCCTCGTCTACTATCACGCAAAAGTAACTTTGCTTCTGGAACCTCATGGTTATAAAAATCAATTAATAATAATTATCAATTACTATTTTACTGATTTGTATATATTTGTTATTTAATATCCAAACGCGTGATTCTTAATCATAATCAATAAAGAATAAACTTCAAAAATTATCTTACTTTTTAAGTATCTTAACTTTGACCTCGCAATTTTTATTCTTGCTTGCCGAACGATTAATGCAACTGTATTGCAAAGAATAATGCAAGAAATGCTATAAACAAACTCTTGCCTTGCTCGATTTTGCTCGCCGTCGAACAGCCTGGGGGACATTCTAGAGGCTCGACGGTCCGATTCTCATATAAAAGGTTCCTTATGATTTTCTTTCCCTCACACGAGTTCTCCACCTTGACGAACTTGATCTTTTGCGTCTCGAGAAATTGCTCCAGATCCATGCGGCAACGCCACTTTAGCGGGTTGCCGGCAAACTCGACAATGTGCAGGTTTGGCATATCCTGAAGGTCGCTTGTGAAGATGCACTGCAAATCGTTACCCTCGAGATTCAAATAAACCAGTCTGTGCAGATGACGGAAAGCGCCCGATGCAATGTAGTGGATCGAATTACCGCGCAAATCCAATCGCTCGAGACGCTCTATATTGAACCAGTCCGTTTCGATCGACGTTAACGGATTATCCTGAATGGTGAGCCGCTCCAAAGAGTCCAGACCTCTAAAAGCGCCAGCCGAAATCGTTCTCAGACCGCAGTTCCTAATCACGAGTTCCTGTAACTTTGGAAAACTGTAGAGAGAGTTAGCCGGGAGATGGGGCAAATGACCCTCGTAGAATTCGATGTAAACAGCGTCACGTGGTATGTTTTTCAGCAACAATAGATTGCCACCGATGCAGCGATACCGCGGTTCCGTGGATTCGGGAATTTTGAAGCAGGAACCCTCGATGGTCTCGTTGTGGAAGCCTATCGAAGGTGGCTCCGTCGTGGTGGTCATCGAGGTGATTGCCACCCCCGTTGTGGGAGGTGTCGATGGAAACGCGGTGACGTAACAATCGTCGTTCACGTCGAACAGAGACTCGCGATTATACGGTATTCTACGGGAATCCAGGAATTTGGCCAGCTTGGTTCCGCATAGGCAACTCCACGGATTGCCCGCTATCTTAAGAGAGTACAGATGCTGCAGCTTGCGTTCCATGTACTCCACGCCGAAGCAATTCATGTAATTTTCAGAAACATCAAGGCTGTACAGCCGCGGCACCGTATTGAACAACTCATTGGGAATCCGGTAAATGTGATTGCGCGAGAGGTCCAGGTGTCGCAGATTCGTAAGACCCTCCAGCGACTCGGATGTCACTGTTTTCAGTTGGTTGCTATGCAGCGACAGATATTCCAAATTGTACAGGTCGACGAAGGCGCGGTACTCAATCGTCTCGATACCAGAGTCGCGTAATTCCAGCTTGGATAGCCAGCCGTCGAAGCGAGCGAACGCATGTCTCGGGATTGTCTTCAAGTTCGAGAGGACGATGCGAATGGTATGAGCTGTGCGAGGTAAGACATCCAGCTCTTTGATCGAGGTGATGCCGCTGCAGGTGAATACTTCCCGTGACGATTGAGTTCTGTCTCGCACGCAGGTACCTCTATGAACCTGTGGTCTTTGCGTAGGAACTTCAATAACTGGTCTTACCACGGTAATATTCTTCTCCTTTAAAATATCTTCAAAAGAGGTCCAGTATATATGACCAATAATGGGGGTCGTTAGATTAGTCTAAAAAGAAATTAAGATACAGTATTATCCATAACACAATGAACTCTAAAATTATTCTCATACAATATAAATTGTAAAGATAAATTGCAATTGTTGCAAAATTTCTTTTAAAACAGTTTCAAAATCATAAAAACATTTCAGATATATCTTAAAAATGTTTTATCTGATGAAATTAAAATATCTAATAAACATTGCAAAATATTTTATAATTGTGCCACAGCAAAATGTTCGCGATTCTTGCGCTTGAAATAATATTTTAGAAAGATTATAAATCTTTCAATTATCTTTCTGTAAGATTTCAAACATATTTGACATGTTTCAATTTCATTAGTGAAACATTTCTGAAATATTTCTCAAAAAATGTTTCTGCTGTATCAATTTTTCAAATATTTTTCTTTCTGATTTGAGTAATGCTTTAAAAATTTATAAAAGAATAAAAATGTCTGCAAAAGTCATATAAAATGAAATAAAATTGTCTTTTTATTTCTCTTAAATATCAAAGTTCTTTTTACCGAAGAATTAATTCCTGATCTTATCAGAAAAAAAATATATAAATACAAAATAAATTTCCATGAAATTCAAATATGATTATTACCTAATCATTCAAAAGTACGATAAGTTAAAAGATTTCTGAGATTAAATTTACATATAAAATAGTTTCATTATTCATCTATAACGTCATAAAATTTTAATAATCCAGTGTAGCAGTAAAAAATAAGCCCGATCAGCCTAAACTGTATTAACATCTTAAAACATTGTTTATTACCGTTTCAAAATTATATAAAAACTTATTACGAGTATCGTCTTAAAAATTTTCTTCAAGGCGCCAACTTACATGCGGGTACTGCCATCCATCGGTCGGTTCGATAATTTCATTCCTCTCGTAACAGCGATCGGTAATCTCGAAGCCAATATTGCTGTTCGTCAAGTGTCTCTGTAGATCCCTGCGACAATCGCAGTACCACGGATTACCTACAATGTCGATTCGTTCGAGGTGTTTCAGGTGCGTCAACTCGTCCAACGGCAGGCAACGCAACTGGTTATATCGCAGATCCAGATGGCGCAAGGTGCCGGCGAGCGGACGCAGCGCGCCAGGCTCGATGCGCTCGATGCCGTTGCGCGCGAGCACCAATTGGCGGAGCGCGACGAGATCACCGAACCAATGGGCGGCGACCGCGGGCAGCCGGTTGCCGACGAGCGTGAGTCGTTGCAGCTGATGCAGACCGGCGAACGCGCCCGGCTCGATCGCGCCGATCGAACAATCGCGCAGATCCAGGCTGCGCAGGCTGTTGCCGAAACGAAAGAAGGTGTACGCGGGCAAACGGTCGATCCACAGCCCCGAGATCTCGATCCACGTCGTCCTGTCCGGCAGGCGGTCCAGCGACGTCAGCGCGCTCGCCTGGAAGCGGTTGCCGCGACGTTCCTGCGCGAGAGAACGAACGAGATAAGATATCTGGGATTTGCGATCGCGATTGCGATAGAGAGGTGATCGCACTCGCTCTCGTCGATCGCTGTTGATCGCGTCGGTCGCATCTCCGCAGTTTGCGGAGGCTTCCTGTCGATCGTTTGTATCGGCGAATTTTTGCGAATATCGACCGTGACTATCGTCGGGATACGAGCTTCATTTCTTCTCTTACGGATTCCCGAGCGGATTCCCCGGACACGATTATCATCGACCATCGAACGGAGCTAATCAACGGGATTGGCGATAACAATCGCCGTAACCTTTGTTTTCTACGTGGCTCGCGTATCACGCGCGATTTTTCGTCGATCCCACGGTGAACCAATCAGAGCAGCAGCCCCGGCGACCACGTGACCCGGCTCGCGCGAGTTTTGCTCGAACGGTTGTCCGGTTCGGTCGTGCCGCCGGTCGGAATAGACTTCGGGTTTTCGTGTTTTCACATCGGCGATTTCGCGGTGTCGGATACGTCTCGACGAGCGACGTTCGTTGATCACGAGAGAATCGCGTGTCATCCGGTAACCGCCTCTTCACCCTCTTCCTTCCCCGTGGCGGAAGGAAGCGGTCGTCCACGGACAATCGTGTCGCGCGGGTCACGTGACGCGCGCATCCGCCATATGTCGCGCGCGATTTTCACCGAAGCGGCGAAACCGTGTGTGACAACAAACGTTTTCCAACATTCGCGCGTGTGTCCAGTGCGTGTGTCCATCGTTTACATGTCGCGGCCGATTTTCGGCACTCGCGAAGTGAAATCGCGCGTCGCCATTACTCGGAAAGATCCGTCGAAGGGAGACAACGATGGGGTTGTCGCGAGACTCTCGAAGATTTCTCGCGCTTCTGCTCCGAACGGAGTATCGTCCTCCGATAAGGTAAGCTTATTTAGATGTTTATGGATTTGGGGACGTTTGTATATAACATTTTCCGTTTACAAATAACAAAAACAAGAGCGAATAAAAATTAGCTGTCAGCTAATGTACTTGGTTTCAACATTACGAGACCTTTGTGTGAAACTATTATTGTCTTTCTCTCTTGAGGTGAATATTGGATTTTTTATATTATTGTACCAAGCGTGAATTTTTATTTATTTTTATAAAACTTGATACGTAGGCGTCAATAATGCCTTCTCGCTTGAAGATGGTTGCTCTCAAATTAGACGCATTGCATTTAGATATTTCGATATTAAAATTGTTGGAATATGAAATAAAAATAATAAAATATTGATATTTAAATGCAATGTGTCTGACTCAAAAATAATTATCCTAAAACGAGAAAGCATTGTTGACTTTTTTGACTTAAGATTTTCTCAAAGATTCCGAGATGCAACAAATATATGGGATTTTTGCAATGGCAATTTGTATTAAATTGAACAAATTGGCCGATCAATAAAAGGAAGGAAAATCCAGGTATATAATTCTCACTAAATTTATATAAACAATATAATTTTGATGAAAGCCCAACTTTTTCGCGTTCAACAACGGTTTTCATTGTTTCTAATACAATGTGAATGATAATTTACATCCATTTACACATCTCGCGTTAATGTTAAAATTATGAACCCGACTTTCTTTTATATATATATATATATGACTGTTAGGAGATAAAAACATCGAGAACAATGATGTTGCACAGTCGTTAGACGCGCAATTACATTCTTAATTAGCTACCATTCGCGAACGTTAGCATTAAATTTCGACTTTCTCCCGTGTCACCTGAGCGAGATAAGGCTGGCTTTTTAGGCGATAGAAATCACAGCGATAAAATGCTTGCGAGACAAATTGTACGATATAATTAGACACGCGATTATGTTATTATCGAAGCGTTTCAACTTTATCCCGAGAGCGCGGTTCGGCTCCCTGAAACGCGATATCTCGAAAACAACGCAGCCCGACTTGAACCGTATTGCCTTACTGTCGGTATATCGGATGCTGGATGCGGCTTACTCCGAGATCGTCCGTGTGAAACGAATATATTCAGAAATAAATATTTATCTTTGACACCTCTTGCACGCACTGCATTTTATATTCCTAATATTCGATTCGAATTAGAAGAATTGAAGCAAAATTGAATTATATAGAGTATTTGCGAAATTTGCGAATAAGATTGCGACGTAAAAGTTTGTGAAAAATTAAAATTAAAATGAAATTTGCATTATCTTTTTGTTATTGTTTCTAATAGTTAAATAATTTTCTAAATATAAAAAATTTATGAGAGATTTATCAGCAAAAAGAAAAGTTTTGCTGGATATGTACAGATCTGAAAAATTTTCAGAACTATCAAAGCAAGTATATAGAACATGCAAATTATTAGAAAAATTTTACAATATTATTATTATTATATTTAAATCTACTTATAGTCTAATAAAATTATTTTTCACGTCTCTAAAACGTCTTTACTGGTCAAATCTTTAGATTCTACAGCAAAATTGTTCTTTCCGTGTACTTGGCTGAAATTTGATTTCATTATTGAACAATTGAGTTCAATAATAACGATTTCTTTAACGTTGCATAACTTTTAATGGATACACTTAATGTACTTGGCGTACATTTCTTATCTTTGTAAGATCTTTTTGTGAGGTATTTCGCGCGAATGAACACTGCACAACGTTGGCACGAATTATCATCGTGTTTCTCGATAAAAAGAAAACCTCCTTTGTGTAAGTAACTGTTTTACCTCGAGATTGCTTATCGACTCGATGGTGATCATCGGCGGTGGGAGCGGGATTTCAATCTGCGTCATGCACTGCGGATTTCGGTGGACGGTGCAGATCCTCGGTCGAATCCTGCACTCTATCTCCTGGACGATCCTCCTCTCGCGGAAGAACCTCTCCATTCTCAGCCGACAGTCGCACAACCACGGGTTGCCGTCGATGCGCACGGTCCTGAGCGCCGTCAGCTGGGACAACTCCTCCACCGACAGACAATCGAGGTCATTGTCGCGCAAGTCCAGGGTCTCCACTCGCGGTAACATGCGAAAAACATCGGGCTCGACGTACACCAGGCCGCAACTGCAGGAAGAAACGCGAGCGTGCTTTATACACCATGCGTAAGCACGTACTCTGATTCTTAGAATTTCCCAGTTTTCTAAAACTGAAAAAGGAATGCAAGGATACTAAAGTTCCATTCGGCCTCGAGACTTAAAAAGCTCAAGGGTTTTAGAATTTTCTCCAACTCTGGAATTCAAGATCATTGAAGGATCGACGAGAAGGACATTAAAGATTCCGACAATTAAAAAAGTGGAATGTTGTTTTTATAGAACGTGGGATTATGCCTCCGAGAGATTCTGTTAACGTTTAATTCGAAGCGGGCTCTTTGACGCAGGCGCTAAACTTAATTCTTGATCTTTATTAATCGCGCGATTAGTTTCTAATCATCCGATATTCGGCCACCGGATGATATCACGGTCGTAATGGTGCAACGAATAACTGGGTCATCGACATTACCGAATGTATAACGGGCGCTTTACATAAGCCGCTGCACGTGGCCTCGATGTCCTCGAATTTGATAAATATAACAACGCGAAGCTGACGATATTTAATATGAGTCATAAACATGACGCCGATTATCATGAGCAAAAAAAAAAGAAAAAAGATTTCTGATTGATAATTTCTGATTATAATAATAATAAAATTACTCCTGCGTCGTTATTAGCTTTTGTGAACAATACACTTCCGCGGAACGAAAAAAAAAAAAAATAGTTTTTCCTTCATATTTTCAAATACCGGTATATTCTCTTCACGTTTTTTTTTTATTCGAACAGAATTGAATTTTTTTGCCATAATTTTGTCAGGTTTAGAATTGTAAGCTCGAATCGTGGAATAGAAAGAGAGGATGGATACCTGTTCAGGATCAGTCGCCTGAGATTCGGTATATGGCGGAACCACGCGGCCCGCACCGCGTGGATCCTCGTGCCGTGAAAAATGAGCCAGTCGAGCCGATGCAGGCCGCGAAATGCCGCGGGCTCGATCACGCTCACGTGACAATTGTAAAAGGACAGACGGCGTAGATTCGGGAATCGGCGGAACGCGTCGTCGGGGATCGCGTGGAAGCGCGACACCGAGAACTCGATCCACTCGGTCTCGCCGGACAGCCCGTCGAGGTCGCCCAGGTCGCTGTGGATGCACGCGTAGGCGATCGACCGCTCGTTGTCGGCGATCGGTGCTAAGCTGCATTTGCCGTGCACTCGGCCAATTAGGCCGACCAACGCCCAAAGCAGCAATATCGAATTGACCATCCTTCCTCGTGTCGCGGTGCCAGTGGGTCGCTGAAAGAGGAGACGCCTTTAATAATATGATATCATGGCATTATTTTCAAAATCGCCAGAAAAAAATTATATCATGTAAAGGGGTATAGTAAAATAAATAAGAAAAACGTAAAACGCTGATCGATATTTAAATCAAACGTACGCAATTATGCGCATGAAAGTTATTCAGTTTTCAGAATTTAAGCTTTTAGAGGGCTGTTTAATAATGTCACAAAGCTACAGCTACTATAATTATTATTATATTATTTGTAGTAGTATAGGAATATTTAATATTTAAAGCAAAGTGTATAAATGATATTCAAATGTATGAACATGCCCCTCTACCTGGAAATTCCGTAATTGATATTGCGTCTCTTGCGAATCTCGCCCACTCACTTTGTGACTCGTTGGAATTGCTTCAACCCTAGGAAACATGCGAGACAGATTAATGGCTTGTTATATTTGAAATACGCAAGGAATAACATCTCTTCTTAAAGAATCGCGTGAAATAATGTTCGAACGGTCAATAAATAATCGCACGATAAATTTACTTGCGCATTGCACCAATTATGACGAGTTTCGACGATGATCTCACGGTCAAAGAATAAACGCGGACCTAAAGTGTTGATGCATTAAGTGCACGTGGCTAATGCCAAATTTTCGGTCCGTCGAAATTTCGCTGCGTTTGATGCTCAGTCATGTCGTTACAAAACAATTACGATACGCACACTTTATGATGCTTTCCGCGGAGCTGGATATATTTTGTTCGGCGAGCTTGACGTAACTTCGTTTGCATCGAACAAACTAAAGCCTAGTCTACAATGACATAACATAAGGCTTAAATGAATTATTTTCATTTCTTATGCTTAACAATACAGTATAACTGTGCTGCATAACTGTTACGTAAGATTGTTAAGCATAAGAAATATTAAATAATTTATTTAAATAAATTTTTACAACCACGCCTTATACAGCCTTATAGCTTTATGTTATGTCATTGTAGATTAGACTTAAAAGAGTCAAATAACTTTTTGCATGTCTAATGGGCTTAGTCTGCACAGCAGATGTGATCTCGTAAGCGTGACCATAATAAAGAAAATCAAGGTCGCATTAAGTTTGCCTTTTAACACACGCGTACTCAATGCGAAACCATTAAGTCTATCCCTATAAGCCGAATCCGTCTTTTATATATATATATATATATATATATATATATATATATTTAAACATTTGTTATAATTATTCAATATTATCATAGGTCATAATAAAAATTATGAAATACAATTTTTACACTCGCATATAGTCCTTAAAGAGAGACTTGTCCAGAAAAATAAAGTGCCATGCACTTATACTATTTTATCTTAATTAATAAGAACATTCTACTGTTTCTAGAAATTTTTTGAGTTCAAAACCGACTTTCTAATTCGTGTCCTCGCAAAATCCAACTTTTTTTCGGTAAAAAGTAACAAATTTTTTTTAGAAGGTATTCGCTAATGGTCGCAGAATTTGCAAGATGTCGATATATAGGTCGAGTTCTTCGTAATCGCGTTTAGACTCACCGCGAACGAGTATACGTTGTCGTAAATAACGTCGTAAACAGTGCTCAAACTCCCTCGCTCGATGGGCACTGCGAGGCGTCGCGCAGCACTGACGCTCGCATCTGTCAAAAAAGCGGAAGAGCCTCGCGATCTCTGTCGTGCCGCCGCCACCCACGGGCTACTTCGTTTCTGCCAAGAAGAGACGTTGATTTTCCACGGCGGTGAGAGATCCCCACCGCGGCCGCCACGGCTAGTCGATCAGTCGGCGCGGCGCGCGCGCTCCTTTAATGGGACTTATACTTTTCCGATCGCGTTACCATCTCGCGCGATCGGCGTCGCTCGCATTTTCAGTAACGACCTCGTGGAAGTTTTCCAATGTCGTGGAGCGACCTCCGGATCGCGAGGAGATAAAAAAAAAAAAATTAATCCCGCGGGAAAAAACGCACGCGAGCGTTTTTAACTTAGCCGGCTTGAACCCGCGCGGAAGATTGTTCTAATTACATATTGCGTTTGAGCAAAAAAAAAAAAAAAAAAAAAAACAAATGCTTTTGCGTCGTTGTGGAAAATGCGTGTACGTTTTAACGCATCGGACGTGATTTGTCCTCCGTGTAAAAGGCACGGAAAGCGTTTTAATAACGTTTCGCGTCGGAATGGATATAAAAATTGATGAGACGAGAGAAGGAGAAATGCATTCGAAAATGCATTCTGTCTGGCAGATTACGATCAGCTCGCGCGTCGCGTTTATAGGTCGAAACGACTGAGCTAGCAAATCGGTCGCTTCCTCATTATATAAGCTCGTAAGGCCAAGGTCGCCCTTGTTCCCTGCGCCGGTAGTGGATGCACACCGATTCCTGCCTGCAACGACCTATCTTTAGCACGGCGCACTCTAGTTTGGCATAAAACTAGACGCGTGATACAGAATGACGCATAATTCGCAATGTGATCGAGTGGGGATGGCTGACAGTGAATTTTTGTTCGTGAGGTCCGATGGGAAAAAGGAGACATCCACATTCGCCTGAATATTTCTCTATGTATCCATGTATCCAAGATTCATATAAAAGAATATACATATTTACATAAAAAATAAAAATTTTATTTAAAGTACAAATTTTATTAAAAAAAAAAATGATCTACCTTTTTTTTAATAATTTAAAATGTTTTAATGTCAAATGTGACTGTGCGTTGTCTTTACCTTTAATAATGATAATCACTTCCGTCAATTATCGTCAATTGAACTGTGCTGATCGAAGAACTTTGGATAATCAACACTTCTAAAGATTATTATGTTATCATACACAATTCTAAAAATAAATTCAGAATAGAAGAAAACCTTTTGTGATATAAAGGACATCATATCTAAGCATTTTGCATCAGATATTTGATAATAAAGCGGTTCAACATTTTGCAATGAAACATCTCTGCGTATCGCCGTCGCGATCAAATCGGATTAGAATTTTTCCCACAAACGCGAGATCGATTCTGCGACCATATCGAAATTCTGCCCGCACCTTCGGCCTTTTCTTTCATCCGGTGTGAAAACGTCCCTGAAAACGCCCTTTCGCGCCGCACCCTGTACTCGCACCGTGTACACTCGCAGATTCCCCCGCGTGGCTTATGGCACTGCACGATCGGTCCACACCTGTGTCAATTCGCAACTACGCCCCGCGAAAATGGTAGCGCTCTTCGGGCCGTCAAGGTCTCTTTCGCGGCGCGTTCGTTGCTGACGACGACATCGGGGCCCTCCTCGTCTCCCTCGGTCGTCTCCTCTCCTCTTCCCTCCGCTTCCGTCTCGGTTCCTCTTCGACTGCATTTACGGCACGACGCACGTACGCGATGCACAACGAAGCTAGCGTAACGAAGTGTATACCGTATTTCAAAACGTACTCCGTTTGTTGTCTCCCTTGACGTCTACTCTCTCCCCCCCCCTCCTCCCTCCTCCCTCCTCGCTCCAATTTTTTCCGCGTATCGTAGATCCTGCTACACCGAATACACGATAAAGGTAGACGAATTTTCACCGGACTCGATCTCTCCGAAGTGAAGCATACTTTTCTAATATTTCGGAGCGGAGTTGGCAATGCTCTCTCTTTGGCAAAGCGGAAGAGAGAAAATTTATGAAGGCACGGAATCTAGCGGCGGCAGTGGACTTGAACTTGCGGTATTATATTCGTCGAGCGTGTTGCAATCGATTTTCCCTCCGGGAAACATTTTCCACATTATATTTATATATCTTAATCTTGAAATCTTGAAATTAAAAACTTTACGATACGAAGGATGCTTTTTGTCTTGGACGAACGTGAAGATTTTACGATTCAATTGTTGTATTGACATTTTAAATTTGAAATTAAAGAGAAATTAATTATTAACTGACAGAAAAATTTACTGTTATAACTCATTGAGGTGGTTTCTTGGATATTCTAGATAGAGCAAGTTCAGTCGAGCGATTTGATTCTTCGGGCGTAAATAATCATGAATTAGTTATGAGCGGAGAGTAGATCAATTATTTTCTTATGCTGTCGACTCTGTCTACAGCCGTATCGCATTAAAAAGCATATTATATGTAGCATGTTAATAGACACGTGACTGCATCGTAATTACGATGACACGACAATGTGTAGCACTATGTGTGTTATTATCCTTCGTGCATCGGTGGATCGCGCTACTTGCGTATCACGATACGCATTTAATGCGTTTCGTTATGCAATGTCAGGGCCAGAAATGCGCATTACATCATACAACACGCGGAGCGTGTTCTAATTGCACTTTGGGAAGATCGGTAATTGACGAACGAACGAACATTTGTTTCACGCACGTTTTTCATTTACGCGCCATTAGCGCGCAATTAATTTATCACGAAAGATGACAGTCGAAGAGATCGAAAAGAAAAACAAAAATCAAATATTGCATCAGAGATTTTCATGAAAATTCTTGGCAGGAAAACTACTTGAGCTCCGCAATCGCAATTAATCTTATCAAATGTAATCGAGCATATGTTAGAGAGACAATAAAATTGGCACGATCGAACACCGAATAAAAAAGTACCGAAGAAAAAACGAAAAAAAAATCAATGTCATATCGCAAGATTTCGCGCGATACTTTTCTTTATCTGACGATAGATCTGGGGGGGCATCTGTCAATTTCGAGAAAAAGAGGGGAGAGAGGGGGGAGTATCTCGTGGAGCTTAATCGAACGCGACGAGATACTCGACGTGATTAAAAGCGCAAAAATCGCGCCCACGCGTTTCAAACGCCTCGCAGCGTCTATCCATCGATCCATCTATCCATCCATCCATCCGTCTACTTTGCCCATCCAAGCCGAATGCCAAAGACGATGCGTCGTCATCGGGGGGTCGGCAGTCTTGTGCGGGCTGTCGTTCGCGACGCATGCAGTTCCGCGTTCGCTCGCTCGCTCGCTCGCTCGTTCGTTCACTCGCTCGTTCGCTACCACCGACACGATCGCCGTTACAAAACGAGCACCACGAAACGATCCACGATCCGCTCTGCGATGATCAACAGCATCTCCGTGGCGTCGCGCGAGCAGCTCCGTGAGTACACGCGAAATCGATGGTCCGCAACGATCGTATCGTATCGATCGAGATATCTCTCCGCCGGGATCGTTAACGAGACAGCGATATCGGTGCTGTCATTTAGTTCTCGTGCAGCCTTTCGGTTTATTCATCTTTCACGCGGCGTATGAATTCCGGATTTGTCCTTCGCGTCGACGTAACGGTCGATTTTTCTCAATTGGAGAACGTGCGATTTTTGATTACAAAGTTGTTTTATAGTAACGAGGATTGTTTTTATAAATTGTTATTACAAGGTTACGAGAATTAAAAGGTTCGGTTTGATTTTTTTTTTTTTTTTGTAATACGCTTAATAGTTCAAACAACAGTCAGAGTGATATTCGGAATAATGTTATCGTGCAATAAAAGATTGCATTCAATCGTTTTATCAAAGTCGTAATACGTCGTAACCGGCCTTGGTATCGAGGAATTTTTAAAGAATGTCTCAGGATCTCTCTCTTTACCACTCATACGCGACTTAAAAGTCTTTTTTAAAAAGAAACTATCGAATTATTATTAATATAATGTATAAGAGAACATGCATTAATGACAACATGTTACATTCACTTTTCTTCTATTCATGTTTCTTCCTCGTCGTGCTGCATGTTTTTGCATCCTCCTACTGTTAATGAAAAGGTTTTCAAGTCGCTCGAGGTGTAATGAGGGGGGGGGGGAAGACCCGCTGTCCGTCGTTCGGCGATCCCGGAAAATAGACGATAGGAGAAAAGAAGCAGGCTGCAATTTCTTGTATGCTCGATACAGGGTTCTGATCGAGGACAGCCGGAAGGAGAGTGCAACGGGCGGAAAAATGGATTCTCACGACGGTAGCGCGAGGTTCCCCCGTCGCGGGCCCCGGCTAGATTTACGTGGGACGCCACGAGCCATAATCACGGCAGGTGGGTAGAGCCGAACAGGTATTTGGAGCGCGACAGATAGGCGGGCGAGCTTTCCGATGCTGCGGCGCGTAAAAAAAAAAACGCAAGCGAGCGAGCGGACGCGCGACGAGGCGCGATTTCGCAGCCGTGACGGCAGGTTTCTAGCAAATGAAATTAGCGACGATTAGGTCAGAAGGTCACCCACTTGGCGTAGACCAAGGTCAGCGACAGCCGGATTAAAAAATTCCGCGAAATATTCCGCGAAGAATGTAGTGGCGATTCGGTTTGTGCGAAGAAACAGTTTGCCTTGAATATAAAAAAAAAAAAAAAATGTCAGGATTTCTGACACGAGTGAGTTATTTTTTTTGATAGTAAGATGATAATAATTCGATGATAATTCAAAGTTTTATCATCTTGTTTTAAGAATTCGAGACTTACTTGAAATTTTGTACCTAGGACTAGAGAGATTTGACGTTGAATAAAATTTCTGAAAAACTGATTCTGAATTCCGTTTAAAGACAGCGACTTCTCGTAATCTTCATTAGCGTCGATTAAACGATGCATCATCGGTCATCTCGAAGGGCAACGATGATGAAAGCGTCGCTCTTGGAACACTATATTACAATTTAGTGGAATGCGGGTATAACTTGACAGAAATGTGTCTTAAGGAAGATGAATTTAATAACATATAACATTTTGATATGTTATATGAGAAATAAATGTACAAAGATATAAATTTAGATATATGAATATATATTTGAAGAAGAATCAGATTTTTATAAAATTAGATTTGTGAATATATATTTAGAAAAAAGTTAAACGGCTTCTAGACAATCGATATTATTGCATAATTTAATATTGCGCATTATTGATTGTGCCTAAAGCTGTATTGAAGGTCTTTTGTATTGAAGATCTAGACATTTATTTCTAGACATTATTTCTAGATTTTTTTTACGGAAAGAACAGCTTTATTTAAGTACCTAAAAATTTGGCCAAGTATAGATTTGAAAATAATTTTATTGGACTGTCAAAATAATGATAGAATGCTTAAACATGATGATACTGTATTTGTAATTCTAGCAATCACTTTGAACGTGCTACATAAATATTTCGATGGCCTAACAAAATTATTTTCAGATTTGTATTTAAATTTTTAGATATTTTAGTGAAATTATTTTTTCCGTAGAAAATTAGATTAAAATAATTGTATTAGACGTTATATATGAGAACATCTCGTCTTTAACAAGATATAACTTAGCATACAGAAAAAAAATTAATTTTAAAAATCAAGAATAGTATTCTTATTATACATAAACAAAAATATTATAATCTTAATTAAAAATTTTTAATCTTTTAAATTTTATTCTTTGATTTGCAAGTATTACTTTTGCTTGCTTCAAGATTATATGAAGATCTTCTGTATGAAAATTATAAGACTTTTTCTTATATATAAAAATATCTATATTTGCAACCATATAAATTCAATCAAATCAAGATTAAAATTTTTCTAAAAAGATTATAACATTCTGCTTGTATATGAGAATATATAGTCTTGATTTAAGATTAACTCTTTTTCTGCGTAGTAGTAGTTCGACGGTATGTCGATTTGTTTCTGCTCCGTGATACTTTATCCGCCCAGTTGGGTAAGTGTCCCTTCCTTTCCGTTGGTTTCGAGATGCGCGTTATCTTAATGAACTAATTGCCAGTGCGACGCACCGTGGCGATAGAGATCAGGTGTAGCGACACGATGAGAGTCTAAGTGATGGAGATAGGCGAGAAGGACCCAAGTCGGGAGGAGGGAATCACATCGAGAAAGAGAGAGAGAGGGGGGGAGAGAGAGAGAGAGAGAGAGGGAGGGAGAGAGAGGTCACTCGTGGAATAAGACCGAAAGGAACGGTAGCGGAATGGAATGGCATGGGACGCGGTCAGTTTGTATTAAACTGCCGAATCGGATGCGTCTCCGCCTCGCGAGAAAATCGATCATTTCCGCGGATCGCACGTTCGCCGATCTTCGACCTCGCTCCTTCGAACGGGACGGCGCCGTGGAGGACGAAAATCGGACACCACCTATGTGCAGGTGCGCCCCTCGCGATTCCGCTCACGTCGGTTTCCGCGATTCGCATGCCGACGACGCGCGCGACGATCCCCTCCTCCCCCCCCCCCAAGTATTTCCAGTCAGAAGCGAGATTTCGACGTGGCGGTGTTCGGATTGTCTCAGTTTCCGTGGAGGGATGTAAATAGAACCCGTCTGAGATACGGCGAAGTATCGAGTAGAAGCAGAGCTTCCGCGATCCCGCTGACGTAATTAAGATCAATGACAGCGACGTGAATATTCGAACGTTAAGATCTTTAACGATCACGTAAGGCTTTTTGAAAAATTTGTGGAATGAGAAGTTTTTAATACGATACAAAATATGGTGAATAGAAAGTACATAAATATGTAAATGTGATATAAGAAGCATGAAGGTAAAGGATAACTGGCTTGGATCTAGAATGTCATATGTATGTGTGTGTTTGTTTTTTTAATTAGGGCTTTAATAATGATTTAGTTTTATGCAAATAATTGATCGGTATAGATTAAAAAGACATTAAATTTTGGAAAAAACGTCACGATTACTCTCGGATAGCTTCGTCATTCGCCTTATGATTTTCTTCAGAATGCACATAACGGTACTAAAGTAACATTATGATAACGAGAAAGCAAACGTTAGAGCTTCATTTGTTTCGAAACAAAGCGTGTTTAAATTCAATCTCGCGTGCAACTCGACAAACCCGTTAATCGAACACACACGCGGTTTAACTTAGAAATACAGCACTTAACGCTTACGTTTTGTCTTCCATAGTGACGCACACAACAAATATCAAATAAAAAAGTATAATCAAACTATTTTAAAAATTCAATCAAAAATCAAACTATTTTAAAAAAATAAAAATCGTTTACACTTTAATGGATCCGTTATTAAATTAACAGCTACATACATCAGAAGGTTGGAGATCATGTTACAATTAATTCCGCTCTTTTCGAACGTACAATTTAAATTGACTTTTACATCGTCGCGATCGTTGTTTTCGTTGTTTTCGTTGTTACATCGGCCGTACTCGGCCATACATAGTCACGCGATCTGGAGCGAGATCGTCGCCGCGGGTCGAACTCGCACCGTCACGTGTCATCGTCATCTCGACACGTGCCCGGTGCACTCGCGCCGATTCGTCCCGTGACGATTCCCGTCCCGGTTCGACGGCGACCTCGCGGGACGGCGGCGCGTCTCTCCGCGGAAAGCGAAATCCAGCGACGTGTCGCGTTAATAAACGCGCGCGCACCTGTCCGCGCGAGCCAATTTCGCGAGCAGTCGAGCGAACGCGATCACTGTCGAAGGTAGACGATAAAGGTTGGCGATCCGCTCGAACGAGAGAAGCGAGAAGCGCGGCTTCTCGCGTTCGTTTCGCGCGCGTAGGCCGCGCGATTCTAAGGCTGTCTCCACGCTGCCTGTCGGAAAATGTCGGATATAAAAAAACGCGCGAGATAAATGGAAGCTCGACGGAGATGTGAAAGATATTAAATATATATTATCTACTTTAGGAGGAAGTGCGATTTTTGAGATAAAGTTTGTTAAAATTTTTTCGTCAAAAAGATCAAGGAAAAGATAGATATATAGAAAAGAGTTAACTATTAATATGCTTGGGGGTATATATTTATTTTTCGCAATTATTCTTTTACGTTTCAAAAAAAAAAGAAATATAAATTGAATATATTCGGATGTATTCGGATAAATTAGGAAAAATTGAAGAGATCGTTTTCCTCGCGTGCGTATTCGCGCGATGTGAAACCAGCGTAACACGCGTCTCGCATTGCCATTGCATTTGCTCGCCGCTGTTGCCGGCAAAGTTGTAGGCAAAAGACCAATCGCCGCCACACCCTGCGGCTAGAGGCGAGAAACATCGAACGGCGACAGCGCGACGAGGACGACGACGATGACGATGATGATGATGATGATGACGATGACGACGACTCGCCGCGTCGCCGATAACGCGAGCAATAACGATCATCTCCGATGCATCTCCGGCGATCTCGCTCGATGGAACGCGGGATTGCCTTTTTAGCGCGCCTTCGGAGAGAAATTGGTATGTGATTGCTTAATACACACGCACGCACATACGCGTGCATAATGCATAGTAATAGTATCCAAGGCAATTGCCTTGGACCGTTGAACCCATTAAAACGCTAGGATATATATATATATATATATATTTGGATCTTTCTTCGGATGAACATTTCCGATTCTTTTGAACATTTGGACTCTCAAGATAGATCTTTGCGTTATAGCAACTTGAAATTCTAGAGGCTTCTTCAATTTTCTCCTTGGATTCTTAAAAATCTTTGGATTTTCACAGCAGCAGCGTCTAATGTTTCCCATTGATTTTCTTTCCACATAATAATTATTAAACAGATGAATGACAATTGTGATGATGAAGAATAAAAACATATTTTTTGCAAAACGTACTCGCCCTGAAGCGTCGCGAGGACGTCGATATGTTTCGCGCGTTCGTCGGCTCTCCCCCCCCCCTCCCCCGGCGACATAAAGTCGAACGACATCGCAGTTAGAATAATTCTGACGTACCGTCTCGGTGTACCGCAAACGACCGTGAAGCGCGCGTTGCGTGCAACAACGTTGTAAATATCCGCACAAAACACGAAAATATGCCCGGCTCCGTCCCGTTATCGTGCCGCGGCGCATCGCGCAAAGCCGATATATCTCTCTCGTACACTTTCGCGCTTGCTGCACGCGCGACGTCGTCTCGTCTCATCGACTTTTATCACGATCACGAGAATGGATCATATCGGGAGCCAATGATCCGTCCCGCAGGAATTTCAATTCCCGCGCACGAAAGAAACACGCGACGCAGTCGCCACTAAATAGCCAGCGTGTATACGGGGTGTCTTGTACGCATAAATTTTCCGAGGAAAATCGGAGAGAATCGAAAGTGGTTATTATTATGTTGTAAAAATCTTGGTAAGAGATCTTATTTTCCATATAATCACACACAGAGAAATATGAAGATGAAATATATTTTATTTTAATATATATATATATATATATATATATATATATATATATATATGATTAACGTGATAAATTTATTTAATTATTACACGGAAATTTAAAAGAGATATATTTGAAGTATTATTTCTGTATTTAAGAAATCTGAGAAAAAATTTTTTTTAATTAAAGTTTCTTCAAATAATTTGAAATGTTGCGATGATTAATGCCTATTTCTGCCAATGTTAATCTCGGTTTAACTTACTTTGTTACTTCTGTTTAATTCAAAGAATTAGAAAAAGATAGAAAGTAAATTAAATCAGGATTAAAGTTAATTAACATTGGTAGAAACGGACATGAAAGAAAATCTTGGTAATTACGTTGAACGTTCCCAATGTGTGCGCTCTTATGATATCACGAAGTAGATCCGAACATCTCGTATTTGCTACGGAGAAGCCGATCTTCGAATCGAAATCCGAGAGAAAGATCGAGGAGAATGAGTTAACCGATAAGATCGATATTCCAGGGATACGAGAAATCCGAGGATGTTGCGGATCGCAGGACGTAACACGGGGACGTTGCGCAACCTAGAATCCGTGATCCGAGAATGTAACGGTTCGAGAATGATGCGAGAACGATTCGAAAAGTCGTGCCGAGAATGTAGCGATTCAGGGGGCCAGAAATTCCGAGTTGTCCGAACGGCCAAGTTCGCCTCGCGATGATTCAATTCGTATCCCGCGGCACCGCGTAATTCGTAAATCACACATTTCGACTTACGATGTACGAGCAAGCGTAGTCTCGCAAACACCGAGTGCTCCGACCGATAAATAAAAAAATAAAAAAAAAAAAAAGATTCGTGAAAAATTATCAAGATCAAAAATTAACGACGTCCACTAGCTGACACACAAAAATCGCGAAGGCGACGTTTCCTCCACGTACGTTTGAGCGAAAAGACGCGGGACAGATTCGGGACACCCCGTATATGCCTCGACTGTCCCGCGACGAGAGACAGAGAGAGACAGAGTGAGAGGAGGAGGGGAGGGGGGGGGGAAGAGCGGATACGGTGCAGGGTAGTACTTAGGTACGTATGTACAGAGCGTAGTTACGTACCGGGCGTGCATCTTTATTATTGGCCGAGGGAACCCGGTACGTGTGCCCGAGGTTCGATGAACCTTCGCAAGGTATACGCATGTATACGAACGTATAGCCTTCCGATCGAAGTCGCCTGGTGTTGTGATGACCGCGGCGGTTCAAAATGCTGATCGTGCACCCGCCGCCGTGCACGATCTGCCGTGTTTTCGCGGGACGGCGCGATAACGCCGGCGATCCGCATTCGGAGATCAGAGATCGCCCATCGTCAGAGAGGATCCCAGGTGTCGGAGATGAAGCCGATGCGAAGCTTCGTTGCCTCGTTTCTCTCTTTCTCTCTTCATCTGCGATTAACGTCCATTTCTATCGATGTAGATCAACTTTAATCTCGATTTAACTTACTGTTCATCCTTCTTTTCTTTTTTTTTTTTTATTTTTTTTTTATTTTAAAAATTAGAAAGAGATAAAGATTGCGAGAAGGAAGTAGTTAACCAGAGAGCTCGTTAATATCAGTGGAGATTGATTAATAAAACTGCAGTATATATATATATATAAATAAAGTAATAATAAAATTTTGTAAAATTTATAGGGGCGATCTGGGGATGAAGAACCGAAGTGGCAACGGATCATTCGTTGGATATACAGCGTTAAGCGTTGCGTTTGTGTAGGTAGGCGTGCATACGCTCGCGAACGCGTATATATGTATAGATATATCCACCTCTAGATATTTTCTAGCTTATCGCTGGCAACTTAATTCTTATCTCGCCAGTTCGAATTCCGCCAGTCTTCGACCGCGCTTCCTCGGGTGTCGCGTCGATGAGGAGCGACGAGCCGCGCGCGTCCACTCGGGAAGAGGCTACCTCCATTATATTCCCCGCGTCCGAGCATCGGGATCGGTTTCGCTTCGTTTCTTCGCCAGGTCGACGAGCCGCGCGCGATTCTCGGCATTCCGCGGAAATCGCGCGAAGTCGCGCGCCGATAACGGTTTTTGCGCGCGATTCGAACGACGTTTTTCTCGCGGAGCTCCCGTTAGCGCGAGGACGGCGCGGAAATCCTTCGGGAAATATCGGCGCGTCCATCCGTCTCGACGGGGGAGCGCTTAATCTCGGCGGAGGTGTGAATCCGGTACCGGTACCGGACGATTTCGCCGGGTGTGCGTAGTGTGCGAGAAGACCGGCGTTCTCTCGTGCGTAACGTGAGACGTGCCGCGCGGGACGGTGATTCAATGTGGGATTTTATCCGCCGCTCGAATGATGATCCGACAGTTTCTAGATGCGCTGGGTGGGAATTCGGTAATGCCTCTGCGCTTGTATACGCCTCGCTTGTGTACCTCAGATTTACGTTTCTTGTTACAAGAAGTGTCTCCTAGAAATAAATAAATTCGATTTTTTTTTTTTTTTTTTTTTTTTTATTAAGATTTTATTACGATTTTATTTTTTTTTAATTTTTTTATTTTTTTTATTTTTTTTTATTACAATTGGAGATTACGTACTCATCTAGAAAATGCCTTATTTGCAATGTGATACACAATATATAGTAATAGAGATAAGATGATGATAATAACTCATGGTCGTACGTGTTGAGTGTTCCTGCGATTAATAAGCCGTGAGATGTGGATTTGGATAAAGCTTTCTACAAAATATGATGATAGTGCAAATTTGTAAATAAATGTAATGATGTTATACCTAATGATATTGGTTTTATATTTAATTAATTGATTCGATGGTTTATATGGTATTTTTAAATTGATTAATTTATTATCTTAACTCAATTCTATTATTAGATGTAATTAATTAAGAAACTTTTTAATTGCAAATTCTATTTAGCACTTAGAAACATTAAGTGATTGATATATTTCTATTGTGCTAATCTATTCCTACTTAAAATTTCTATTAAAATATGTAATTAGTAAAAGTGAATCTATTTCGCGCTTTGTGCACCATGAGAACGAGAGATTGATATTTAAAAAGTTATTAAGTTATTTATAATTTAAAATTAATGAAATAAAAATTGATTATAAAACTGAGAAAGTATAACTGTTCAAATTGTACTTTATTAGTCGTCATGTTAAGAGTTTCTTGCTATAAACTGTGCGACAATTTTTTTTTTTTTTTTTTTTTTTTTATTATTATTAAGATAACTTGTAAAATCGTATAAAATCATGCAGAATCGTGTAGTGCAGTAAAATTTAATTACACATGTCAACTCTCTGCGCGTAAGAAAAAAAATAATTATTATATTTATCATAATTATATGTACTATGTTTCATTTGGTCGTCGCGGAAAAGGCGATTGCGTGTCATAATTATCAAGGCGGTGACAGTAATAAAATGATCAATAACGTTGATCGATGTTACACATTTCCGGAGTGATCCGAGATCTGTCATCGCCCAGCGTGTAATTACCCGCGTTTACGGTGTCCGATTACTTATCCAGCTGTTACTCATAAATCACGGCCGAATCAGAGCGTCACGGGAACGTTAGCCAGCGCGATCGTCGATAATTATTTGTTTTTAATGCGCGCCCGGGATAATTACGTGCATGTCGCACGTGCGCAGAGTCGCGATTACCCGGCGCGGACTCGCTAAAAACGAGGAGGGGGGAGGGGGAGAGAGTGGGGGGTACAAATCGGACGTGAGTTCGCGAACGTACCGACGGCGATCTGAACCGGCGATAGCGTTCCGCTTTTTTTTTATTAAATTCCGCATCCGATAATCTTCAGCGCGATACGACACTCGCGTAATGGTCTACCTCGCGATTTAATTGCTGGCTCTTTGGCTCGGAAACAGAGCGGAACGATACGCGTCCCGATGCATTTTCGCCCCATCGCGCCCCTTTCCTAATTGTTTATTTTCTGAGGGAGATAATTTCCGTCGCGTCGCGAGAGACGGGCTATCGCCGGAGATTGCGTTATCTGCGAGCGACGCGTTCTCTAATCGCTCGCTTATCGGGGCTTTTTTTGCGGCGAAACCGATTGTAAGATGACCGGGTCTTCTTTATTATTCATCTTTCTCAGGCTTTCAGACAATTAAAATGAAATACGCTCTCCTGCAGGGGAATATTCACTTCGCTCCTTATTATTAGTTATGTAGGCGCGCGCGTTCTTTGCTTGACAGCGATACGCATTCTTCTGCTTGTTAGTGCAGTGATCATGATCTACAAGATATATTTTATCTCTTTAAAGATATTTCTCGTAGTCCGTCGTCGATGTTAAAATTAGCCGTTAATTTTACATTTGCATCCCGCATTTTGCGTACAAACTGTCGCAGTTAAATCCCAACTTTAACTTCCATAACCTTTAAGTCTTAAGATATAATTATAGTTGTTTACGGTTCGCGTACGTAAGAATGCCTTACATTCAAGAGTTGGCGGGAGTACTCATTAAAAAAAAAAAATGTCGTTCCTTTCAGCCTCGAGGCGGGATGTCCGTGGGTTCGGGCGGCCGGGCGCCGTTTAAACGGACCACGCAAAATATACAGCCGCTTACGAAGTCTAGCGGAAGTCGGTAAGTACATAGCCTAATTGCCATTAATTCCCGCGAGATTTACTCGAGAAATTCACAAATATTCTGGAAATGTGGAAATGTGTGCAGTTAACACAGATCATTTGTACTTATGTAACGTGAAACAAAATATTTATTACGATTATAATTTAATTTAATGTAAACTCCGGAATATTTATTAATATATATTTTGAATCATAAATAACTCAAATTATAAATAAAATATAACAACAAACAAATAAAATGTCCTTAAATTGTAATGGTATCTTCAAGTAATTGAAATTAAAAATCCAAGCATGATAAGAGTATTTTTGAGATAATATTTTGTATTTTAATATATAAATTAAAAAGAATCTATTATTATTTTAACTTGTAAAATGTATCTCGGAAAAAAATTTTTACCGACTATCAACCGATGATATTCACGATTAATTCTTTGTAGTGAACGAGATACGCTACAGAGGGCGCCAGCATACAGTTTTATCTAGCCTAGCGTATAATGAAAGTTCGTTATCGTAATCGTGATTAGATGCGGTATAGCAAGACGGATTCCTTGTTCGTCACGGGTCGGGAAATCGGTCTCTCCCATTATTTTTCCGTTATTCATCTGCCACTAAGGCGGTTTCTCGTCTTCGTTTTTATGAACTCTTTATCGTGGCTCGAGAAACTCGGCGAGAAATTCCGAATTTCACTCAACAAATTTTACCGTTCAATACACCGGAAAATTGTACCGTCAACCGTGTCAGTCATGAAAGACTTTTCTTTAGATTGTAATTGACAGGATGTCTTTTTAAAGCACTAGAAATGTATAGGAATATCACTTTATATTAAAAATTTTATTTAGATTAAAGTAATAAAATTTTTTTCATCACTAAAAAAAAAAATCACAAAAAAAAATGTGTAAAAGTGTTTTAGAAAACAAATACTATCGATAAGATTAAGATACATTAAAATTGATAGTATTTTAATTGATAGGTTTTTTTTATATTTTTAATGTATTTTTATTAAATATTTAATTACATTTTAATAATAATTTTGTTATATAAAGTTTATTACAGCATTTCAATCTGCTTATTAAACCAAAAAGACATAATTTGAAAGTAGGTGATTAAGATTGGGGATATAGCTCAGTGGTAGAGCATTCGACTGCAGATCGAGAGGTCCCCGGTTCAAACCCGGGTGTCCCCTACCACTTTTTTTATTTGTATTTATCTAAAATTATCTTTTTTTTTAATTTATCTGATTTTATTATTTATTCTTGTTTGTTAAATTATTTTACAAAAAAAAAAAAGAAAAAATTTGTTAACCAATAATCTTTTTATATTTTTAGATTAAATTTCTTTTATCTTTGACAATTAAAAGTTCATCTTTTATCAAGAAATGAGATTACTAAGTAATTTTACTTTGTGTTAATTTCCGTTCTTGCAATAAATTGCTGACATTTTCGCAGGGAATCTTGCATGAGAATAATGCAGCAAATAAATCTCTATGTGAAATTTATAGTAGTAGTTTCTTCGGTAGATATTACCGTGTGATTTTCCCGGATTAATAATAGGTAGAGGTGCAAAGTGTGTCGCAACCATCTTGGCTACAGTTAACACGAGATAATGTTCTTGCAGATAGAATTACTGGATGCCCTCGTAAATTTTCACACCGGGTTTTATCACTTAGAATCCAATTCTCAGAGACGAGCGAACGCCATGTAACGGAGATAAACGGATGGCAATGCCACGTGTTACGGACTGATGTTATTATCGCGAGCCGGTTCGGCAATGATAGGAGACTCACTTTTTTTACTTGTGACATCCGCACCTCACAAGCCGGAAACTTGCGCATGTAAACTTTTTTTAATCTACCTGCGCGATGACTCAGTCATTTTCTTTTAATATTTATATAACGTCTGATAACTAAAATATACACGTTGCTAAGACGCCAGTCTTGTATCCTTGGAAATTATCGGAAATTATAGAATACAATTGGAACATTAATTTTTATGTGAAAGCTTATAAAAGGAATAGTTTTGCTGAAGTATTTAAAAATTTGATTGAATACATTTCTGAAAAAAATTTATTTGACACCTTAATAATTATGTGTAAGACATTCAAATTGGTTACTCGAATATCAACAATTTTTATAATATTATTTTCATGCTTAAGAAATCTATTATATATTTTGATAGCCCAAAATTATTTTTTGATTTTTGGCCAAATTTTTAAATAATTTTAATTATTTTACTAAATAAAACTGTTCTTCTCATATACTTTTTCATAATTCAACATCGATATTATTCCGGGGGATTGATTGAAATAATTTTGTTATTTTTTATATCGTTTATTGAAAAAATTCCATTTTTTTCCTTACATTGATTTTTCCGCTCAAGAAAGATTAGCACGTCAGGCTTTTAAAGAGTCGATACGAAGTACGACTTGTATCCATGTTCAAATCGGTGGCACGACAAATCGTTCATAATTTACGTAATACCGGGTGAGCGTTATATTAACCAAGTGCGGTAACGCTACTTGAAATCAATCCGTTTCTCCCGGTCCGTCGAGCGATCGATCGATCGCTCGTTCGTTCGTTCATTCGTAACAGGCGGATCCGACAAGAGGGCATTGACCAACGGTTGGCGATCGAACTGACCTCATCAAGTAGCCGATACAAGCTGCTGGAATGGCGTTGATACGCTAAACTCCTTGAATCGGGTTTTCGGGTGTCTCGAGCCTTCCCGTCATACTCGAAAAGTGCGAATTCGCCTCAGGCGAATAAGCGATTCGACGATAAGAGAATCAGGCCACGTTTAATTTTTATCGTAATGCAAAAGTCGACATATAATTGTATAATTTCACACGCGCGCGCGCGCGCAAAAAGAATAAAAATTTTGCTGAAATATTCAAAAATTTAACCAAATACAGATCTAAAAATAATTTGTTAAGTCATCGAAATAATTGTGTGGAACATTTTTATATTAATTGCTGGAATATTAAAAATGTTTATATTATTATCATATAATGTTTTACTTTAAGCAAAATTATTATATATGATGTTCAAATTAATTGTTAGATCAAACATTTTTGCAGTATTAATCATCATATTTAAGTGTTCTACAAAATAATAATTTTGATGGGCCAACAAAATTATTTTCAGAACTGTATCTAGTTAAATTTTCAGACATGCCAGCAAAATTGGTCTTTCCGTGTATAATTATTCTGATGGCTCAGTAAAATTATTTTTAAATCTATCTGATCACATCATTTGTAGACCTTATATAATTTACATTTCTGCGAACGTCTGTCCAACGGTGTTTTGTCAATAAAATAAAAGGTGTTTCGGTCGGTTTAGAATGATAGAAAATCACTGGGATATTAAATGGCTTATTAGCGTAAAAGCCTTCGCTTCTATCATGTCATTAGCCAGCCTTCTCGATGACGTTGTTCTCTCGATTATGGCTTCGCCACTGTAACGCGCGATAACGAAATTAGCGTCGGTGCGCGAAACTGTCCGCCCCCGTTTCCCCCTGATTGTTCCCGCAGGGGAAATGTTAACGGCGCGCACGCACAAACGTTACACAATCCTCCCCGTTAATCACCTGTACTGTACACGCACTCGTCAGCTATCGCATTGCGTTAATACGCGCGTCGTTACATAATTCTATCAATTCCTTGCGCAACGAGAGAAGGGAAGAGAGAGAGAGAGAGAGAGAGAGAGAGAGAGAGAGAGAGAGAGAGAGAGAGTCGGCGGCTTTCCCGCTTACGCGTTAGAACGAATCATTATCGCGCGCGGGCGGACGATCGTTCATCGCCTCCGATTTTTATTGTGCAACGAAAATTGCGGATTGCACGTCGATTGTCTCGTGCACTCCTCGTTGTCGTGGGCGCGAATAAATGATCGTGCGTGAAATCGACACGGTCTGGAAATTATTCGATGGGAATACTCTGGAATATTCTAGCGCGTCACTTTTTAAATTACATACATTCTATTGAAAATAATGCAACGTGAATACATCTTCGATTTAATCCACTGCATAATCGAAAGTTATTTCTGCTCGTTAAAAAAGAGCATCTGTACAAAACAGTCGGCGTGTGATACAGTGAAAATGTAATTCAATAATAATTTATAGATTATCTCTCTCTCTCTCTCTCTCTCTCTCTCTCTCTCTCTCTTTACTTTCTAATGTTAATATATTTTTAAGCGTGGTCGTGTATACACTATGTATGCAAATATCTGTTTTCCATAGGATTAATCTGATGCCTCGAAAACGTCCGCCATTCGTGGCTATCCCCGAAAAGAACAATTAATCGTCGACTCGACCAATCAGCCGTCCCGCGGTCAATGCCTTCGTTAATTAAGAAGGAAAATATCAATTCTCGGTTTAATCGCAGCCAATTAATGCGGATTTCAGAGCGAAGCCAACGGAGGTTTCCGCGGCACCAGCGCCAAGATCGTCAGCGCCGAACGCGGGGCGGAAAAAAGACATCTCGTCGCTCTTCAGCGCGAAGAGGCCAGCGAGAAAAGTCGAGTACGCCGCCGTCCGAGGAGGCAGGGCGACGAGGGACCAGCAGCTAAAGTGAGTCCTCAAGTCCATGATTTCTCGCGGTCTCGCATGCGCGTCCGTCGATTGTAAAAAACACCCGGGTAAGAAAGAGAGGGAGAACGAGGAGAAAAAGGCGCCGAGATGCGCTCGTTCATCGCTAGTTCGCGCGAACGGAGTTCGACGACCCGGCCTCGGCGGCTCCTTTCCCCACGATTTCTCGATGCCACGCGCCTCTACGATGCGTCTCTACGAGAAATGGTATTAAGGATGTATCTTAAGGGTATTATCTCCGGGTATCTCGAATTCTGCTCGGTTCATCACGAAGAAGACGTGATCGCCGAGATCGCCGCGACGTGTGTCCGACCGCGGCCTCGAGATCGCGTCGGACGTTTTGCGTAAAACGGGCGTGAACTCTCGCCGGACCGACGAATTTTTCCGCGATCGTGAATTTTCTCGTTTTATCTCGTCCCAAAGATATTTTCTATATCTATTCTCTCACATTTTTCTCATTTTTCTTGAACGACATGACACGTCACATTTTTAATGTCCACTTGGACATGCATTCAGGCATTGCCTTATGCCTTGTGCGTTCTCCGGCTGACCTCGATACATAAATCCGGTGTGCAGTACCAGAGTTATTTCCGTGTCTGTCATTTTTTTATACCGAGGTGAACGCTACACTTGTCGGTCAATTGAGAATTTTCTGCACGCGCGAGTTTGATTTTTTTCTCTGTCTTAATTCCAATACGTTCACGCTTGTCGGCCTCGTCCACACGTATTATCGCGCAGAATGGAAGTGCAATAGAACGGATAATTAAAGGCGCCTAATTGACGTCGTATTTTTGACGAGAAAATGACAGATTTACCTTTCGCCGAAAATATACTCAGCCGGTTACGTGACGATCAATCGATTTCTCATTACTGATTTATAACGGGAGTTCAGCGAACTCCCGGGACATTACCTTAGAAATAAATAAATTGTCAGATTTGCTGAAACGAGTTTTTAACGATAATCGGCAGTATTGTATGGCGTAATAATGCACTGACTCGGCACGTTTATTTAATCTTGTGACAGCTGCGAAAATTTATAGCGAGATCTCTATAATTCAAGAACTTAAAAAGAACAGCGATTTATTTCCGGGCCGCTCATTCCTGTAAAGGACGTAGCTTCTCGCTTATGAAAGGATGCACTTAATAAAAAACATACTTGACGTTATCGCCTCCTAAATCAAGGAAACTGCGTTAATCGTCTTCGAATGGACAGCTAGAAGTTGTTCATAGAAAAGTTGTCGAAAAGAACTTCTCAACATATCTTTCCTAGAACTTGCCTAATTCTACGAAGTCTCAGAGAGAAACGAGCTTTCTGGAGAAAGTTAACATAAATAAAACCGACTTAAAATTTAGTAAGGAATTAAAAAAAAATAATTTTTGGCACGCTATCGTGTTAGCAATGTGTTTCAGGATTTTCTCGATGTGATACGAGGAACATTCGCGCCGCTCGCATTCGCTCCTACTTTCTCTCATTTCCCGCTCCTCGTGGCAGCTGGATTTCGCGAATCTTTCGAAATATCGCTCGTCGATAAAAGGAGGCGAATTGCCATGCCGTGCCGCACGATTTAAACCAGTTTAAACTTCGAGGCTACAATAATCTCCGGATGATTTGCGCTATCGAAGCAGCGTCGCGTTTGACACCAACACTTTCTGCCTGCAACGAACTTCTTATTTTATGAACTATTTCAGTAAAAAAATTTGTAGCTCTTTTTTAAAGAAAACTTCGTGAAAAAAAAATATCATAATGAAGATAGAGGCAAAAATCAGTGGCGGCAAATGGATTAGAATGTTCCTTCCAAGTTTTCTGAGAAAGAAAGTAGCATCTGGAAATGGTATGCAGGGTTTACGGATTGCAACAAAAAACAGACTGTCTGTCTGTTTGCCTATTCTTCGAAGTGAACTTGAGTTGAATGCGAAGTATCATCGGTAGGACGACGAGCCCTTGAAAAATTACTTATGAGCTGGAGAACCGCGCGCTAGATGAAACTCAGTTATATGCTGACAAGCGTTACAGAATGAAGCCGGTTTACAATAAAGCCGCAAAATTTGTATTTTGCTTCATGACGAGTATCTTGAATATTTGTGTTACACGGAGCATCTTTTTTTCAATTCGCAATTGAAGATTGTATATAGAGAAAGATGTATATATCGCGTGTATTTCTTCAGCTTGTAGAGTTTCTTCGTTTACTTCATGTAACTTTGCATTACAAATTTGATATTTTTCTGAAAATCGTTGCTAGATTTCTCGTATTTGCGAAAATTTTTTTGCGAAAATCACCCGATCACTAGATCTAGTTATTTCTGATAGCTGAGCAGTGACCATAATTTCAAGACTTATTTTACACTTTTACGTGATTTATTGGACAGATATCTTATTTTCTCATATTTTTTAAGAAATGATATGAAAGTTTTAAGAATATGAAAATATCATGTTTTTAAGGAAAAAAATAAAGCTATATGACGCAAGAAACTTTTTACATGTCACTTCTCGCCTCTGACGTCACACAACTCATGTCGCGCCGCGAGAGAACTGAGCCTTAAATTTTCCACACAAGAATATATATTGAGGGCCCAACAAAATTATTTCTCGGATCTGGTACATCAGATTTTTTTCGACAATTCAGCAAAACCGTTCCTTCCGTGTACGCGTGGGTCTCGGGCCCATCGCTACCGACGACCCACCACTCTGGCAATGAGAGCGGCACTCCGACCCACATACCCAGTGAATCAAAAGTCAATGGGCGGCGCGACGCGCGCCGGTGCGTCCGTTGCAATTTGCGCCGGTCTCGCGTAAAACCGCGAGAGAAGACGCGTGCGCGTATCGCGAATATGAACTTGCGGAGAGTCGCGAGTAACTGGATTTTTCTCGCGAAAGCGGTCCTGAGAGCGCGCTGCATCAGGAAGAAACTCACTTTTCAACGTAACGCGTTGCGATCATCATTCCCGAGAGACGCAACGTCCGGATTATTATAATAATTTAGATACCACGTTTTCTCGATCGAAAGCATATTCTAGAGTTAATTTCGCAGTTGAGGGATGATTCTTAATTTAATTTTGGAAATATTTAAATTCATGTATGAGTGATCAAAAATATTAATTAGTTATTCTTAATTATTAATTAAATGTCTTAGTAATTATGTTACAGATATTGACTGCAAATATCACAGAAAATAGTTATATACATTAAATATTTAAATAAATTTTTACTTTTTTTCCAATATTAAGATTCCAATTGTATTAATTCCATTTTTAATACAATTCCATTGTATTGAAAAATTTCATGAATCATGCGGTTGTATAATAATACGATAATATTTTAACGTTTATTTTAACAAAAAGATTTCAAATATTAATTGGAGAAATAAAAAATTTAAAAGTCGTATAATAATTAATATAAAATAAGAAATTAATATATACAATAAGAAATTGCGGGACAGAAATTATAGCGTAATTTTATGTAAAAACTTTACTACTATTTCAAGTTCATTGACATTCTGTGATTTGAATCGGCATTTGCATTCAATTTAACGATGCGGTGAGAGCAACCGTGCTTGGCACATCGTGTATCGAGCGTTTAAACGCTGTCTCTCGATTTCGTCCGCAAGGCGGAGAGGATGCTTCAACAGAGCGGCCACTGTGCGGCCGAGCGATTAAGCGGTCGTCTCCGCCGCGGAAGAAACGAGCGGCTCTAAGCGAAAGGGTCTCCGAAGAAGGGCAGAAGCCCAATTGACTTCTCTCGCGTCCGAGAGAGAAAGGAACAATGACACGAGTACGCGAGTGACGTCATTCGCTCTCCAAAGAAGTGCCGTGCACCCGGACCTTGTCGCTACGTTTTTCCATTTGCGTGTTTCTTCCATCATGGGCCGGTCCATCATTCGAACTCCGAGGAGTATAGGAAGATAATTGTGAATCGCACAGATAGAATTTCTCCGACAAAAATCAGAGCGAAAAATTAAAATGGGGGACACAATGTACGAGCAGCTCGAGGAATCGCACACATTCACTGGCACGAGTCTTCCCGATGTTCATGTGTGATGTACGAGTTCATGTGTTCACAATATTTGTTTGCACAAATGGCTACGCCGATGAATATTTGCACAGCAATAAATATGACGCTGTTTCTTTCTCTTTATCTTTCTCACTCTCGCTCTGTATCCATGTTTCTGATCTCTCCCATTTCCCGCAAAGATTTCGATTTCTTTATTCTCAGACAGTTTTTCTTTCCTTCAAATATGTTCCTTTTTATTTTACCGTAATTCGTTTTTCGCGGCACATAGTCACTTTCCCTCTCAAAATTATGACAATGCATAATTTTGATGCGCGACGATGAAAATTTTTATCTCTCTTCGATCAGAAACACCTTTATAGACAGAGTGACGTCACCGGTCGACACTTTTCTCGAACGGTCGACTTGTATCCTACACCTTGCGATAAGGATATCTACTTGTGTCTCGTTCGAACGAGATAAAAAGACACATAAGCGAGCCTGAGACCATTCGAACAAAACAAATTTCTTTTTCAAACGTTCGTTTGCATTAAGCATCTTTGATAACACTTGAAAACATAATAGAATTATATTTCATTTCAAAATTTATTATTTATCAACGCAACTCGATATCGTAATAATCACAATGACGATACATTTTTAAGTAAAAGTTTACCGGAGTGATAAGTCAATTATTGAAATAAGCAACAACACACAGAGATAGCAACTACCGCAAAACGATGTGATATAACAAAACGTTTTCTTTTTTACGATCGTAATATTTAAATACGTTTTTATCTTCTTTACAGCAAAGGTAGAATAAATTTTCAATTTCAAATGTAAGATTATTATTTATAATTTTCAACGCAAAATTTTCTTGATGCTGAAGAATTAAGAGTATATTTTAAGTCGAATTATTAGCCGAGATTTAGAAACCAAATCTACAAAAAAAATTAGTTTTAAATCAAGATAAATATTCTCACATAAGTAAGAGTATTACAATCTTTTTATAACAATTTTAGTCTTGATTTGATTAAATTAGCATTGCTGCAAGAGATATAGATATTTTCATGCTGGCAAGAATATTATAATCTTCGTATAAAAAATTTTTTAATCTTGAATTAAGCAAAAATAATACTCGTAATACAAATTTAATCAAATTAGATTAAAATTTTTTAAGAAGATTGTAACATTCTTGAATATCAGACTATTTGTCTCGATTTAAGACTATAATTTTTTTTTTTTTTTTTTTTTTTTATATACAACACGCGCTTAGCGACGTCGCAATTTCGTGACGTTAACGTGTTTATTCTCAGATGAGGCCACGTAATTCATTAGAGATGCGACAAACACTTTTATCTCAATTGTACATCGCGATTGCGTATAATTTGCATAAGGCATCGAATTCGACGACAACTCGAGCGCGCTCGGCAAGAAATTTAAATCGTACCGCAGCCTTGTGTCTTAGACTTTGGTATGCGCTCTAATAACTGCTTACACATCACCGTGATATAATGTCGAAATATTAATGAATAACTGAATGAATAACGATTAATAAACAGATCCAGTAAATTTCGGGACGTAAAGATCATATTTTTTTTTTTTTTTGAAGGTCTGAATTGACGTTCACGCTTCTGATTATAAATTCCGATTGATACATCGTAGAAAGCGTAAAGTAAAATTGTTTGATAAATTTATTCCAAATAATTCCTTCTAATAAAGCTTAGCTATTTTAAATTTTAATAGATTAATTAAATGGATTTATTTGTATATTTGTATATATATGTCACGATAGATTTATTTTGTCAAAGGACGCCAGACAAGATATGAAGGTGTAATATACGATTAAAGAAGTAAAATTTCGTTATTTGAATTATTTAAAATTCTTAAAATTCTTGTCTTAGAGTCAAATGATACACGTACGAACACACGAGTAGTTTCCGAGCTATATTCGTCTTGACAGAGATAATTAAGTGGAAATTTATATTCTGCTTTTAATGACCGAGTATAATACGCCTCATTCTAACGGGCGAAAACTTCTATCGGTATTCATCGTAACGGAATCTTATCGAACGGTCCACAGTCGCGGATGCCACGCGAGGGCACAGTGCCGTCTCTGTATTCCGTGTTATCTCGCCGATCATGGAGCTTCACGTTCGACTCGATCACTTCGTCTTCTGGACTGGTTGCCATTGCGAAAATTTATCGCCTCACCACGAGATGTGTATGAAAATCGACACCGCGCCGATTCATACAATGAGCATTCGCGAGCTCGGTGCCTTTATTTATCGTACCGAGATCGTCGAGATCGAATCGTTGAACAATATAAAGTTGTAACACGAGAGTTCCCATATCGCTTTTGGAAACAAAATAATTCGTGAAAGTGTGGGAGAAACTTGGGAGGGTGGGGGGAGGAGGGGCGGAATATTTGAAATATTAATAAAATTCAACATAATAATTTTAATTTCAGTTCATTGTATTCGTATCTGAGAATCATTCCATTCGTTATGACATAACCATATATTTTTCTGAGCACACAAGCGCTCAAGCACTCTCTTCCTCCTCTTCGTGACGACGATTCTCCGCGTCGATTTCTATTCCCATTTTTTCTCTCGTTCCCAACGCGAGGATATTCCTGCGAAGGAGAGCGAAATCCAAGATCTCACCTCACGACGACGGGGGCGATTATGCGAGAAATTCTGGTGTGCGCTTCGCGCATTTTTACCCGTGGCTGTTGCAGCGACTGCTCACATATCCGCTGACGAGAGAGAGAGCTCGAGGGACCGTCGTCGTCGTCGTCGTCGAGGAGTGTCGTATTTCCGTCGGCCGGAAAAACGTATACCGGTTTGCCCCGGGCGGAGGTTCGGCACACGTGCAAATGCAACCGCGCCGCGGGCCCCCGGTTACGTGCCCCCGCGGGATGTGGGGCCCCGCATCGCCGCATGCAGAAGAAACTATTTTACCGGGAATCACGGTGCAACGTCGTCTTCCTTTCAATTCCTTTCAATTCCTTTCCTCCGCGTCGAGTCCTCGATGTGCCTTCGACGTATCTTTGTTCAAAACTTCTTTAAAATAAATATGTAAATAAAAATAAATAATGAAAATATAAACATAAATAAATATAAATAAATAAATGTAAGATAAACAATAATAATATAAGCATAAATAAATAAATGAAATAAATAAAAATATGTAAATAAAAAAAGAGCCGTAGAGCCTCGAGCGGGTGTTCGGTTTTGGCTTCGCTTATGATTCTTCCGCATAATATATTCCTGGATTGATGAATTTCATGATAATTTGATGTTCCACATATATTTCTCATAATCGTGTTAGGCACGACGTATCGCAGACGGAATTGTAATATAAACACTTAAATCCACGTTTCCGTCGCGTGTCCGAGGTCCAACTCTGGTTTAGTATTCTAATTTCTTATCTACGGATTATATCCTGATGAATTTCGGGCAGTTGTCTGCCTTCTTGTAGAATACCGCTTAACAGCCACGTCGTAAACGTTGTCATAAACACTCTTACGACTGACACATCGATAGTAACTAAACACGATAGCAATATCTGCTTGTCATTCGACCGTCTAGCGAACAGTTAGGTTTGACGTTTCGAGCATGCCATTCCATCCTGCTCTTCGGCGAGCTCCCTTCAGCGATAAAAATTTCTTTGTTCCTCTCGTCTAGGTACAGTTACGAGTACTCGTAAATCGACGCGCAACCGCATTGTCTACGTGCATACCGATACAAGTGTCTGAGGTGCACGATGTAAATTTACTTGATTTTTGCGTAGCTTCGAGAGGCAAATACGAGAACGATATCGGAACGATCGACGCATCTAGGCACGATCGGCGAACGATGAAGGAACGTGCCTATAGAACGAGAGGAACGAGAGGATTTATCCGTACCTCCGGGTCCCGCGTTGCAAAGGCAAGGAGACCTTTTGGCCACCGGGTACATACCATATGTCGACCGTATGAGAAAACTGGTCGACCGGTGAGACGTCTGCGGATTCCGTGTGGCCTCCTTAAGCAGCTCCTCCGTTTCTCTCTTCCCTCCCCTCCTCTCCCCTCCCCTCCCCTCCTCGATCGTGCCATCCTCGACGGCGACGAGGCGCGTACCCGTTTCCAAGAGCCCGACGGCTGTCTCTCTCGTCCCACCAGTCTATTCTCTCTCTCTCTCTCTCTCTCTCTCTCTCTCTCTCTCTCTCTCTCTCTCTCTCTCTTCTCTCTCCTTTTCTCTCCCTCTGATCGAAAATCAACGCCGATTCCGAGTGATCGAAGTGCGTCAAAGGGCAATCGTGTAGCTGCCATTCAAAGATCGCTAATCCGCGATTACTGCGATCTGTTCTCAGCTCGATTCTTTCCTGATGTCACATACATGAGTGGCACACACATTACTCGTAATTAATTTAAGGAAATGACGATTGCATTCATTTGAGACGTCGGCTTCGTTAGATTACAAGTTTCCTTGACCATAAAGTTCGAAAATTTTAAAAATCGAATTAATCCTCCGTAACGTCATGTAACATTGAAGTTATATGATTTCGGTTACATACATTTATATCTATATTTCTTAAATCTTATTTCTTTAATTTGACATAGTATCTTACTATCATATCGTTCTTTGGTAACCGAACAATCTGATTTTATAATAAAACGTAGTAGCTGTTTTTTACAATAGAATGTTTAAAAATTGAAAATTGTCAGTTTACACTTTTCAAGGTCAATATTTATACATTATAAATGTTTCTTAAGCGTGAAAAAGAATTCGAAGTTATATATGCTCGATTATAAACCTTGAATGTTCAAAGGCCGCACTGACAAAGTCATATCGGCCGAATTCTCGGTAGAGAAAAGAATTCTATATTCGGAAAAGGATATCTTAAAATTAGCATATTACATTCCGTCCGAGACACCATCGCCAAATATAATAGGAATGTGCAAATTAGCATTTCGCACTATGAAGATTTGCGTCAGCCACCACGTGTAATTCAATTCGGGGCCACCAATTGGCGTTATTAAATTTGAGCATCCTCCGCTCTTCCCCCCACGTGTGTCTATCGTAATCTTTCGGTCTATTCTGCAAAGTGGTCCACGATTACGTCTCTTTAAAAGGCGACGCGCGGATCACGAGGGAATTCGCGACGAGGAGAATTCCTCAATGGCCGACGAATACGACGGCCCAAGTACGACCTCTGGTTGCATTTACAACTCGTTGGCCCTTCGTACAGCCTGTCGAGGCGGCCGCCTAAGAAAAGCTTTGGCCGGACAGAGAGGAAGGGGACGAAGAGGGGCAAGAGAGGAGGGGGGGGGGAGACTCGGAATTATGAGAGGGGACGATTGTCGGCTCGTGTATTCAGTACTCGATGCACCGTCGTGTGGTGTACGTCGTCCTCGTCGATGTCCCAAGATCGGCTGAAACCGAATCCTCGTCGAGGTCCCTCCCGAGGACGCCAATCCCGGATCTTGTCGGGACGTAGATCCTCCGGGAATTGCTCCACCTAAAATGTAAAATATTAACCGGAAAACGATTATTCGCTGACGATTCTTCTCGCTTCGGCTGAATTCCTCGATCGGCCTTTTGAGGGCCGTCTTCATCGACTCGCGCGAGCATCGTCCTTGGGAGGAGGGGATCCTTGAGGGGGGGTCCGCGCCACCGCAAGGACACACGAGCGTCCTTCCGCGGCGTGCTCGGCGAAACGTCCCTCCGCGGTCGTTGGCCGAATCGGAGAGCAACAAGTGGTCACCACGCGGCGAGACCAACGTCGTCGGTCTCCGGATCGCCCCGTTTCTCTCGACGACGGGGCATCCCCGAAGAGGTAGAGAGGAAGAGAAAGAAAAAGAAGAGGAGAAAGAAGAAGAGGACAAGGAGGAAAGGGAATCGGCGAGGATTCCCTCGGCACGGATCGAGGAAGAAAGTGGCTCGAGGCTGCTCGCCTCGCGCACGAATCCTCGAATTCCTCGGCGAGCGCCCGCCACACGATGCGGCGATCGTTCGTCCGTGTCGTGTAACGTCGCCGTGGCCATCGGCGAGTCCTGGGAACGGAAGGATAACGAGAGAAAGCCGGCTTCCGAGGACGCGTACATTCGAGATCGTACACCCGAGGCGAGACGCGAAGATGCGAAGACACGGCGAAACTGACGGAGCGGCGGTTCTTCTCGCGCGTCGAAACGCGCCGGAAGCTGGACGGAAATCGGAAGACGCACTTGGATACGTTTCGAATTGGGACTGGAGTCGCGCGATGGACGTGGGAATCTGCTGAATCTGCGTTTTAACGCCCGTCACAAATCGAACGATCGAACTGCCGAAAATAAGAGGATTTTTCTATAACCGATGCGATCGCGTCAGTTTGACACATCTCGGTATTCTGAGTCATGTCGATCGTTCACGGCGATCCATTCGGACTCGATCACGGATCTGATGACTTTTGAAGGAACGAACGAAACGATCCGTTAAAGATCCCCTGCTCTTAAACGTAAACGTATTGGAAGTGCGTCGGTTCTTGGCCGTGAGAGCATCCGTCGAGAAACTAATATTTCGTTTTCGCGATCGGGACATTAATTGTACGAAATATAAAGTAATTTCTCTAAATTGACGATAGACTCTTGAGCGTATCGAGATTGAAGTACTACGACTCGAATTGATCGTAAAAGTTCCTCAAAATAACGCTAATCGCGTAGATACGGAGTTAAGTGATTCCTATCGACGATAAGAATTCTAAGTAGGCTATCGGAGTGCGTACTGAATTCGATGGAATCTCGTGGCGAACTGTTAATCTAGATCAGCTGTTTTCTTTTTTACGAATATATGACGTCGGAGATTTGTTATATTTAATTAAGGAACACTTGATTTTTCATCGGTGACGCACATGCGACATTCACTGCGACGTGAAAGGATCCCTTTAGTCTTCTCGTTGCAATACTGACTTTTGGTGCCCTTCTGCGAGAGTCTAATCGGCAGGCAGAATTGCTATCGAACGCCTCCGCCGTACCATGATAGCTGCCGGCATCTCGTATCCGTGACCTAGCAACGATTACGTCCGTTACGTCATAGCCGGAGGAAACGTGGACAGGATGAGGGTCGTCGTGTCGACGCTCTTGCTCTCCTCTTCGTCCGAGTCCTGGAAACGCTCGCTAACGGGAACGGTCGACAGCGTTATCGTCTGTTGACGGCGAAGGCATCGTTCTAGGTTGTAGACGCTTTACAATCGCTTCCTCGCGAGAAAGGAACGAGAACTCAGGTCGAAAAGAAAAAGGAGTTATTTCGTTTCGCGTTTTTCCTCCTTCTCGAACTCTCCCCCTTCCCCGGAGTCCCCTTCTCGTGCTACGAGAAACAAGATTGTCTGATTTACGTGGTGAATGACCAGTGTCCAGTGACCATGATGAAGTTCAAATCGCTGTTTCGCAGAGGACAGCCCAGCCAGCAGCAACAGCAGCAGCAGCAACCGCCGCCGCCGCAGCAGCAGCAGCAGCAGCAGCAACAGCAACAGCAACAGCAGCAATCGGCGACGCTGCGCCAGGTGCCGAGCGCCTCCTCGCTGGAGGCGAAGAGCGACGTTTCGCCGACTGGGAACTGGGCCGGCTCCCTGAGCAGCAAGGAGCCGGCCAGGCCCAAAGCGGCGACGGCGTCGAAGGGCCCCACCAAGGCCTCCAGGATGCAGGAGTTGGAGCGCGAGGTCGAGGCTCTGCGCAAGGATCGCGCGCGTCTCGAGGCGAATCTGCGTGACGCAGCCTCCGACGCCCAAAACCTGCGGGAGCTGCGCGCCGAGCTGGCTTTTCTTAAGGTAAGCGTATACGAAAAATCGGAAAAATCGTCCGATTGAGAAACAATTTCCGATTACCGAACAGCGATTAGCTCGTTTCTTACATAATACTTACTTAAATGTTGCATAGTCGCCAAACAAGTATTCAAACGAGCTGGTCAGCTTGTGATTTCTTTAAAAAGGCTCTATACACTATCACAAGTTTGTTGGCCCATCAAAATTATTTTATAGAACACTTAAATATGATGATAATACTGCAAAAATGTTTGCTCTTCTAACAATCAATTTGAACATCGTATATATATATATATATATATATATATATAATAATTTTGAAGGTCTAACAAAATCATTTTCAGATCTATCTAATCAAATTTTTAGATTTGCCAGCAAAAGTGTTCTTTCCGTGCATGATTACCATTTTTTCAAGCAGAAACTTCAGTTCTTTTTTTTGGGGGGAGGCGAACAAATTTCTAGCTAGTTGTTCTGAATTTTGAAAATTTTGAATTTTTAATTAAACGGTAATAGAAAGATGACAATTTTGATTTTTCCTGCGATTTGGAGAAGGAATCTTCGAAAATAGATTTTTATTTTAGATTTTTATTTTATTTTCGTATGACAGAGTACACACGATATTAAAAAATATTAATTATGTCTAATATTTCCATCTTTTTATTTTTTGAGAAACTGACATCCGGCAAAATAATCCGAAGGTGACAATCGTGATCACCATTCACGTCTTTGTTTCGTATTATTCTTATCGCGTGTATTTCTTTTCTTCTCTCAAAATACCTGTATAACACACACACACACACACACACACACACACACACACACACACACACACACACACACACACATCTACAATTTCCTAATATCCTTTCGGTTACGCCTTCCCGACGAGAGTTATCTTTCGTTGAAATTAAAAGTGGTCCTTGTTTTCTCGACAATTATTTTTCTAACGCAACACAATCGGGGCATTTGGGTATGCACAGTTTTTATTTGTTCTCTCATATCATCTCGTCTCCCACATTCCACATTTAAGTGGGCCAACGATAAAAATTTAAATTCATGCTAATGACGGAAAGATTCAAAGAGTTTCTTTCCTTATTAGAAGCGAAAGGTCGACTGATGTATAAATATGTATTTCCTCTCCCCCACCGATATCTCCATACAATTCGGTATTATTCTGTAATAATATCTCACGCGTTCGTCCTTCTCCTCGTTTCGCGCCGTACAACCGGAGCCAACTTTCGGCGCGCTATTTCGGATACGTTTATCTCGATATACAGGATATACGGAATTATTTATTGTTTATTCAACATAATATAATATATATAAAGCCATAAAGTTGTATGTATTAATATACGTAAACATCTCCGCTTTTAAGTAATAAATTTTCTGATACCACCGAAATTTTAATAAAAACAGAACAATAAATCTTTCTATATTTCTTCCTTATTGCCTTTTCATTTAAATTAATATTAAATAAAGAAAGTGATTGATTTTTCAAATTTCTTGAAATTGTTTTCAAATTTACTGAATCAATTAATCTACATGATGATACACATTGTCCTATTAATTCAGCGAAAGCAGGTTACACAAAGGAAAAGTATTTAATAAGGAGTACATCCTTTTGTATTATATTTTTTTCTATTATACTAACACAGAAAACTTTTTTGAGTTTTTTTTTTTTAAATAGTTTAATTTAAATTAAATTAATTCAACATAATTAGTCCCCAAAAAATTCGAAGCTTGTTAATTGAGAGCTTAGCTTAGCTTACTACTTACTTCTTAATTCAATTCTTAGCCGTGATTATTCGAGCAACACAAAGATCTGTCTCTTCTACGCTCTACGTTCGAACGCATTCATCGATATTCCGTTTTCCCCCCGCCGGCTGAAAAATATGCGAGTCGCATTTGCTGCTTACTGCGTCGCAAAATGCGCTCGATGAATGAATTATATCGCGTCACATCGCCGCTCTGATTCATCTGCAACAGTTGACGTCTCGCATTAATCCCTTCCCTTCCGTTCCCCCCCTCCCCCCTCTCGCTAAAACGCGCGTCGTACCTGGCGTGCTGCACCGTGCATACTTGCGCTGCCGTCCCCCCCTTCCCCCCTCCTCTCCGTTCGTGACCGTACAAGGAAGACAACGTAAGGTACGGTCGAGGACGACCGCCGGCCGGCTGTAAAAATATATCCGCTTTGCATCTAAATTGCGTTTAAACAGATCGATCGTGAGAGATACGCGGCATCTCTTCAGCGGTGCTAAGATTCGCCGCTTTTAGAAATTTATTGGATGATATATTGATTTGCATGTCAATTTAGAATCGATGATATCTTAAACCACAATTTTTTTTTTTTCCTCCGGACTTTTCCTTCAGTTTTCAACTGATCTGACATTCATCCATTTTGACATCTACGTCCGAGAGTATAATTTTCTATTGCGAAAATTGCGTCTTGCCATGTTTCTCGATCTTAGAAATTTCGCTACAAAAAGTGTCTTTCCTGAAAAATAAATCATCTTCACAAAAAAAATTGTTCAAAAAATCCTTTGCTGCCACCTCGGCACTACGTGAAACACTGTGCGAAAGTGATCCCTTCTTTCTCCGGGATTCCTCTTTGACCTGCTGATCGTTATATTTTTCTGCGATTGTTCCTCTGCCACACCTGTTTCGTTCTAAAAGGCAAACAATGCGCAAAGATTCGCTACGAGAAACAGCTCTACAAAATTTCTCTTACAGAATGCACCCTCCTATCGCTACTCTCCCTTTTCCCAGTGATCGTTGCTAATCGTAGGACACTTTCCGTTACGTAATTTCGGATGCTGCGATTTTTGGACGCTGCGGGAAACGAGGAAATTCGACGCGATAAATCGCGTTCTCGCCGTCATCATTTTCGGCTGTTCGCGGCGTCGGAATCTGAACTCGACGGAAATTTTACCGGTTTTAGTCCCGGGGCTCGTGTAACCGACGTAACCGTTAGAACATTAGAGGAAGAGAGAGCAAGAGCGAGAGAGGCAGGGAGAGAGAGAGAGAGAGAGAGCCGTTTTTTGCGTGCTCGAAAAACTGAGCCAGAGGGCGTGGAACGCGGCGGGGATGTTTACATAGAGGAAGAGGAGCCGGGGAGGCCGAGCGGATCCGATATGAAAAAGCGTTGCTTCTCGTCGCCCACGGTAAATTCCTAAGTCCATGTATCGTCGACGACATCTTCGTCGTCGGTCGCCGGCGTGAGTCGCGGTCGCGAGCTCCGTTTCATCGACCGTCCGTGTCCGGATCTCGTTTGATTCTAACCTCGAATCCGGATTGGCCGTGTTACCTCCCCCTTTCCCGCCCTAATCGGCGCGAATATTTACGAGAGACGCGTCATTCCACAGCGTCTCGCGTGTTCCCTCTGTTTTTGCTCAAGCGAGACGAGGGCCACGCGAATGTTTTGATTGCGATCATCTCTGTCACGTCGCCGTATCACGTCTTTCACTATTATTGTTTCTCCAATGCTTTTCATCAGCCACTCTTTTCAGAGTGTTTGTACAGCCTCCTAAGTACGGCAAGGTCCCGATACAAATATAACTTAAACTTGTTTTGTTTATAATAGTAATTAAATAATTACATTAGTATAGAATGACATTGTTTCTGTTTAGATACATTGAGACTTAATTTTAATTTGAAATGTTACATTTGTCATTTTAAGATTGTCCTGTCATTGTTCTAATGCATGTTATCAATCAGTGATTTGTATATATATATTTGTTTCTTTGAATAGGAGCAGCATAGTTTGGAGCTAGAACGTCTTACTGAGGAAAACGAAGCCCTTCGTGCTCGTCTCAGGGACGTGGCACATTCTCCATTGTCAGATTCGGAGAAACAGCAACTGTTGCTAGATGCCTCGAGACTCCATAATTCTGCACCAGCCTCCATCGCCATTCCACAGGACGATGGTTCTGCACATATCACCAGTACACCCCAGGAAGGAGCTCAATGCACTACTCCCGACTGGGACAAGCACTCTTCCAGCTCGATGTCCGAGGTTTCGGTGGCGTGCTTGCAGGACAGGATCTTACAGATGGAGGAAACTCATTATTCCACAAACGAAGAATTACAGGCGACTATTCAGGAATTAAGTGACTTACAGGTATCGTTTCTTCATTAATGCTCAAGAAGATATTATATAATAATGAAAATATCAATTACTTATAATAAATGCTAATCCCACAGGCGCAACTGACAGAATTGCAAGCGGATAATGATAGACTGACTGAGGAGAAGGGAGTTCTGTTGGAGTCACTGTGCCGTCAGACAGAGAAGTTAGAAGACTCTCGATCTAAGGTAGACACTTTACAGGGATTGCTTTTAAGAGAAGAGCAACCGCAGGAAGCGTCCAAAGGTTATAATACTGAAAGAGAGCAGAAATTAGTAGATCTCTTGAAAGTGAGTGCATCTGAATGTATACATATAAACGTGAAATGTCTATCAATTACTAATGTAATTATTTATACGGTTGCAGAGTGCACAAGAAGAACGAGAGACTCTACTTCAGAAGCAGGAAGAGTTGATCAGCGAACTGAAGAGTCTGAGAGCGACTGCTGACGCAAGTGCGGCAGAGACTGAGCGTCTGACGAAATGTGTCGAATTACTGGAGGCTTCAGTGGACTCCGCGAACATCGAACGAAAGCAACTTGATATGGAACTGGCGGAAGCCAGACAAGAAGGCGCGAATCGTAGTATAGAGATTAGTAGATTAGCGACTCTATTGGAGAATGCACGAGCAAAGATCGAGGAATTGGAACAATCAAGGCAGCTGGAAAACAAAAGTGAGGCGGACGAATTGTTAGACGCAGCTAGGCGGGAGAAGGACACGCTTGAAACGCAAGCGGCGGCATTACAGGAACAGTTGGCGCGTTCGCATTGCGACCACGATCGATTGAGAGATCAATATTCGCAACTTCAGGAAGAATATAAAGTACGAAAAGTTATTCTCTATATATATATATATATATATATATATAATAGACATTAAATTTTAAAAATTAATTTTTTGAACAATCGCGATCGATTAATTTTTTTTAACCGTAAAAATATCTGAGTAAACTTTTTGTATAAATAATAAAGAGAATTACTTCTATACAAATTGATTTTCAGGTATCCCGAAATAACGCGAAGTCTGCCATTGATGATTTGGAGTACAGATTGAATCAATTGAAGGATGAACGATTATCGGTGAGCACAGAACTGCAACTTGTCCGGGATTCTCTGGCAGAATTGCAAACACAGTGTCAACGGCATCTGGAGGACAAACGGGAGCTGAAAGCCGCGCTAAGTGAAGCACAACGAAGAGAACGCGAGGCTCAAATGCATCAATATGAGCTTGAACGTGCGTTGGCCGATGAACGTAAATTGCGGCAGGAGGAGAGTGCGGAATGGGAGCAGTTTCAAACGGACTTGTTGATGACCGTACGAGTTGCCAACGATTTCAAGACCGAGGCTCAAAGCGAGTTGGAACGCGTAGTCATGGAAAACAAGGCGCAAAGAGATAAGCTGAGAGCACTGGAAGCACAACTCGATAAGCTTAACAAAGGTAAGCAAACGAAAACTGTCGAGTTTTCTTAAACCATTATGTGATATATTATGTGATAATATAACATGGTACGTGACGAATCATCAAGATTTAGAAATCTAGTTTGTATATTGATAACATTTGAAAAACACTTAAAATACTTAAAAACACTTAAAAGATATATATACTAACATATAATATTCTCTGTTAAAAAGAAAAGTTTTTTTTTAGTAAATATCGGAAAAAGAATATTTCTTATTGGAACGAAATCAATTTGTCGCAAACATTAATTCTTCTCGTAATTTATTTTATTTGCATATTTGTTTTATTAATTTCGTAATTGTTCCTTTTTTCCTCAATCGGACTGCGTACTAGATAGCACTGTAGTGAATTCCTGCAAGACACTTGATGTCGCTAAAGAGAAAATGGCGAGTGTTATACTAAAGCGTGGTCGGATGATTTTAAAGAAGCGTTATGACTCGAGAAAACACGCATTACGAAATAGCTTGTTGAAAGCCACGACGAACGGCTGGGATTCGCATAAAGCGCTTGAGGACGCCAATATCGCGAATCAAAACAGACTTGATTTGCCGAATAATAATCCGGCCACCATAGGCGGCGCGTCAACACTCAAGGAAGCTATCAAATTAGAGGACAAATTGATTTCCGGCGAGGAGATTGAATTTTGTCCCGCCTTTCGTACCGGCAGCCAGCATATCGAATGCGTCACAGACGAAGCGGCTGAATGTTTAGATAATGAGAAACCATCGGAATTTTCAAGAAATGAATCATCGAAGTTTTATTTAAACAATTCCGAATCAGATACGATTTCTCATAATCCAATCAATAAATCTCCGATAATAGAAGATTATCCAAAACTATACATTACTGTCACAGACAAGTCTGATAAAAAGTCTGAAAAAAATACAATGGCTAAGAGTTCCTTATTAAAAAGTATACGCAGTATTCAGAATGCCAATGGAAATATGTACGGCATTAACATTTCGAACAGTCGATTTTTTGTACCGAAGGATTATATATATTCTGACATAGAGAGCGCAATGAATGATCTCAAGTTCGAGGTCGATCCGGAAATGGGAAAGCTGTTACAAAGAAGTTACAGCAGTCCGAAAACCAACATGAGCTTGCCTAATCTAGTTGAAGCCAGTCTGTCTATAAATAATACAACAAGAACAACAGATACTTTGACTGTGTCGAACGACTTGATAAAACAAGGCGCAAACAAAGACTTCAGGCATATAAGAGCGCACTCAGATTCTTCATCTGTATATTTAAGATTAAAGGAAAGCGATAAGGCTGAGCAAAGGCAAGGGCTATTTTTGAAAAAGCCTGAGTCAAAATCAAGCTGTGGGATCGACGACTCTGTCTTGAACGAAACTTCGAAATCAAAAACATCTGTAGAATTACAAACCGAAAATTGTACCGAATTATTAAATAAACTGAGTGATGAAGAGGAGGAAAAGTTACAAGAAACGAGATTTGAGAATCATGGATCCCCATCAGAAACGTCTTCTTTAAAAAATGAAGCTTTGAAAGAAGAAACTCTATGTAATAATCAGTTATGGACAGCAAAGCACGTGATTATCGATGATGATCAAACTGTGACAGAACCTCTGCATTTCGATGCATCTATGTCAGAGAGTGGAAAAGTTTTTGATACGCTTGCAGAATCCAAAATATCTAGTTTGTCTGATGAAAATATTGAAGTTGATATAACATCGCCAAAATCTACAAAGAACGTAAGTACCGAATGTAAAAAAGTAAAAAATTCTTGCGAATCTACATCAAGTGTTTCTCTAATAAGACGGAAATCGTATCCGCTGTTAACACCCTCAAAAATTGAATATAAATCAAGATATCCCTCATCGGTTCCAGTTACTTTATCAAACATATCGAGAAGTATTTTAAATATTAATTTAGAGAAAGAAACGAAGATCTCGGAATCATTAACCTATTCCTCCATCAATCAGGAAAAACAAACCGAATCCTCGACATCTAGTGAGGAGTTACAAGAATCAAAGTGTCCAAATTCGAATGAGACGAATCGATTGACTCGCATGAAGTTTCTACAAGATAGCCTACAGACCAACGCAGACAAGAACGATTCTGAGATCGAGAAAGCGATTCCCTCTGAAAGTAAACTTCACACAACGTGCGAAGAATCTAAAATGTCGCGAAGAAACGCGGACACGGGGAATCAAGCCCCACCGATTGGACTAACGTCATCCTTGAGAGAAAAGTTTGAGACGATCATAGAGGACGTGGAATTGAGAATGCCGTCGGGACGGCGCCCGCAGATAAGCGAGTCTTGCGACCGTAAGTCGCTCTCTTAATGTGGGAATCGCTTGCATCGCAAAAATTCGGCCTGTTGTCCGTCTCCTCAATCTAGACGAAGCAGGCTACGAGGCTTCGCATCACTAGCATCTACATTGTACTCATGTTGTCCCCTGGTTAATTGTCGTCCTTTCTTTGTGTTTCTTAACTTCTTGATATCTTTACACGCTATGATATATACTCGCTTATTTATGTTTTCTATCATGAAATCACTCTCTCACTATTAAATTAATTTGTACAAACGTGCCATCTTCCATCGTAAAAAAGACTTTCAAAATTATTTTTTTTATCAAATTTTTATTATTAATTATCTGTGCTTTATTTTACGGATATTTATGGCTTGACGCTTTTATTACTTGTTTGAAATTACTCAGATGACAATTTATTAAACAAGCATTAATGAGTACTTGAAAATCTTTCAGCTAATCAAAAAGTGATACAACAACCGCCTACGAGACCAGTCAGCACACCAACAGAAACCCAACAATCCGTGCTAACGAGCGTGCAACAGGAGATCGCAGCTCGTAGGAAGGCCAATATTTCTCGTCAAGACTCGAGACTTTCCGTAAAATGTTTGATTGAGAGTATCGAAAACTCCACGAAACAAAAAGCCGGTAAACATAGTATACTATAATATTAATACGTTAATAGTTGCTAATATGTATTTGTAATGCCATTTACTTGAAATAATGATATTAAATAATAGATAAAATAATATTTAGTTTTGAAACTTGATATATAATATTTTGAAAATATAAATCGAAGAAATAAAAGAATCGACTTGTCTATATTGTAGCATCTGGAAGTCGTAGCAGTTCTACGTCCTCTCTAAATTCGATTGGAACTACGGATATTATATCCTTAAAAGCTCCTCTTAGGGACCAACAGCAAATCAACAATCTGATCTGTACGGCCAATTCGACAAATAATAACAAAACACAATCTACAATCACGAAGAAACCGGTATCAGGTAATTTTCAATTAAAATCGCACAAATCTGAAATATGAAATTTTGTATGATACGAAATAATCATATAATGATTTACGCATTTTGGGAAGAATTTCTGTTCTTCATGATTTAATCGCGTGCTTTGATTTGTTGGTGCGCAGAGTCAAAGTCAACGCCTGTAGTTTTGAGTCCGGGCGAATTGTTGGATTCAGCCGCTTTGAATGCCAAGGCGATTGATTTCGTCCGTCGAAACAGCGTCACCGATCTGTCAGAGCGCAAGGATCCTCTGTGCGGCTTAGTGAAAAACGGCGGGTCCAAGCGCAATGCCTTGCTCAAATGGTGTCAAAATAAGACAGCAGGCTACCGTAATATCGATATAACTAACTTCAGCAGTTCCTGGAATGATGGCCTAGCATTGTGCGCAATTTTGCACTCCTATCTGCCGCGAAAGGTGCCGTACGACACATTGACGCCGGCGGAAAAACGACGGAACTTTTCGATCGCCTTTTCTGCTGCCGAGAGTGTTGGCATACCTACCACCTTGGTAAGTTGACTAATAGATTATTCTTGAATCACAAAAGTTTCACAAAATATGACTCACAAATTAAAATTGTTTATATAATAGGATATAAAATTTCGGGCATGCCATTTGTTGTCATACGAGTATATCTTCCTATGAAAGAAATTTCTCGATCTAGTCATCAGCAATTAAACCGGTTATAATTAGAGAAATTATTCTTTTCACAGAACATCGGCGAAATGTGTCAACTCGAGCGACCTGATTGGCAACAAGTCATGACATACGTGACCAGCATTTACAAGCACTTTGAAACGTAATTGATTATTGTTTCATCACGTTGCCTGTCAGGCGGCTGCTATATCGGTTGAATCGCGTTCGGAATCGCGAAACGAGCGAGAAAGAACAACAGCATCTAGTCAAGAAAATTCTTATAAGGACAAAAAGAAGAAGATGCAGTAAGAGAGATTCCGGAGATTTGTCGAGAATCGCTGAATCAGCACTGCCTACTAATTATTATCTCCTTGTACGCGTTGTATATAATTTTTGAGAGAATTGCGAAATTAATACGAGTCGTATTAATTAATGCAGTATATGCAGAGAGTTCGATGGAAGACCAAACACCAAATGGAATTGCCGTTACTATGAGACTGAAAACTTTATACACACACACACACACACACACACACACACACACACATATATATATATATATATATGCGCCTATATATGTACACGTACACATACGCGAGCGCTTTGTAGGGCACAAGCGAATTTAGGAAGAATCTTTCGTATGTCAAATAAGAAAAAAAAAAGAGCTAGATAACGCGTAGGCTTAAGCCTTTTGCACACGAAAGTAGCCGCATGTAACTGCGCGCGGTGTTCCTCAACGGCGAAACCCCGGACGCGATGCATTCGCGAAAAGTACACACACGCATTGCCTCTGCATCGCATAGTTTTTTGCACCGTTCTTGCAAAGGGTAAAAGTCGGAAATCGAGTATTTGCGTTCCTCTCGTACCGTGAGTATTTTTGTACGTGTATTATTTTTCGAGAGACTTTTTGTAGAGTTTACAAAATACGGGATGTACAGAACAAAGCGCCTTAATTTAAGAGTCCTAATTTATTGCAATTAGTCGCATTTAGTACTCTTACCAAGAGGAGAGGTCCGTCCCCTCCCTTACCTCGTGCGCCTGAGAGAATCGTTTTGCGTTTCTACTCTTGTTAAGGAAAAGAAAAAGAGTTTTACAAGGGACAAGGGAATTACATCGTGCGAAGATTAAGTTCTCTGTGATATAGCAAGACAGCCCCGAGACAGAGATACAAACGTTATTCGTTATTGCAATTATTATTATTATATACTATTGCTATTAATATCATCCTCATCGTCGTTGTACCATTGTAGACAATACGGATATTGCTGTCTGATGTAAAACAATAAACTTGCCTAATGATATTTAAAATCCAAATATTCTGATCATATCGTGTGATTATCGAATGTTTCTTCAATTAAGAAACTAATCCCATCTCAGTAGAAATATGAATCAAGTAAACAAATTTATTAAAATCTAAAGTACAGATATATTTTATATATTTTATATAATTGTCCATGATTCAAATCCGCAAGATTTACGTCTATTTTCATTGTATATTAAATTTAAATTACTTTAAATTTAATTTACTTTTTTTTTTAATTTTAAGAAAAATGAATATTAGATTGATATTTATAGTCTGTTCTTATTTCAAGATAATGTCTTGCAGATGCTCATATAGTTTTGTGATTTGTTTGATATCTTGATTAAAGTTTGTACTAAAGACTTAAAAATAAGAATGGACTATGAACACCAACCTTTTATTCAACGAAATGTCTTTTTCATAATTAATACAAATCAGTCTATTGTCATATTTACATTTTTTTTTTTCATTTTTCGCACTCGAAGGGTGTGTATATATATATATATATATATATATTGCAAAATAATGTCTGTCAGTTTTATTTCATATGTCAATGATATTGAAAGTTAAAACTTGATAATTGTACAATTACTGTACAATTTTTCTATTGTCTTAAAATCAGTCATAAAAAAGATAATCCCAGTTTAATTTTTTCATACTCATTTAGTTAATATCGACAAGAGCTCCAAGTATATATAAATCTGGATCATGTATGAAAGCTCAAGCGATTTTTACGACCTTGTGAATTGCGATACTGTCTTTATCACGAGTCGTTCACATCCATTTTGTCCTGATCCTTGTCACCGGCATAATACTCATTTGCCGGTTCGACAATCTTGTCCGTGTCTTGTGGATTCTGCCGCGAGTCCGGATCCGGTTCCGGTTGTCTTTCCTCTTCAGGAGGCAGCGCATCACACGGGACGTCCTGCATCTGTACGCTTGGTGAATGCTGGATCATCTTAAGATTGTCACACACATGTCTGGTGATCGCTTCTAAATACTGTTTACTGTTGGCGTTATCCTGCCTGGTCACAACTTCGGGATGAAGAGTGAAATCTGGCGCGAAATATTCTAAATATTCGGTGTATGGTAGCTCGTTGCTAATCTGTTCATCCACGAGTAAGGACGTCTCGTAGGTCCAGCATCTGGCAACATTACGCAGGGTATAACCGCCACCGCCAACAGCTAGCAAGGGTACATTTAGATCCCTCACAAATTTTACGCACTCGCCGTGCCCCTTCGTGCTGAGACTGAAGCAGCCGAGTCGATCATTCGCAAGGGAGTCAGCACCACATTGAAGGACTATCGCCGTCGGCTGAAAGAACTCCATCACGTGGGATATGACAGGCTTGAAAACTTGTATGTATGATGTATCGTCGATCCCCTCCTTCAGCGGCACGTTCACCGAATAATAACGACCGCTCTCGGCGCCAATCTCATACATGTCGCCGGTACCAGGGAAGAAGTAATTGCCATATTTGTGAAACGACACAGTCATTACGCGATCAGTTAAATAGAAGGCCTCCTGCACACCATCTCCGTGATGCACATCAATGTCAATGTACAGCACTCGAGCACGGTATTTGAGTAATTCCAGTATAGCGATTACGATATCATTAATATAACAGAAGCCGGACGCCTCGAATTTTTTTGCGTGATGCAGACCGCCGCTCCAGTTGACGGCGATATCACAGCAATTGTTGTTTAGCTTGGTGGCACCGTCCAACGAAGCGCCGGTATACATAGAACAAAAGTCGAAGAGGCCATCGAATACCGGACAGTCGTCGCCTACATTGAAGTGACTCAGGTATTTGGTATATCCTTGCAGATTCTGTGGTGTGACGCGTTGCAAGAACTCCACATAGTCCTCCGAGTGGAAGCGACACATATCGTGGGTGCTGGCACGATATGGCCGGTAAATCTGCATCTTCCTGTGGAGGCCATAATTGAGCACCAGGCTGTGAATCACAGACAGTCGGTGCGGTTTCATAGGATGACCTGGTCCATAATGAAAATTGCCGACTTCCGGATTGTAAAAATATGCTACTTTCTTGTTGTAGCTGCCCATGTTGAGGTTAGGTTATCTACGTAGAGGAAGGTTTGCAAGTGTCACTGGGAGAGAACAAATGTTTATACTTGTTGGAAGGAACGTGAGTACGTACCTCATATTCCTTCCAAGAATGCAATAATCTGGTTTGCAAATTGACGAATCTTATCGCCGTAGCGTCAATCAGAAAAGGTTAGGATAACTAAAAAGGATGAATTTCGTTTCACTCCCCGACTACCAGTTCACTTCAACGAGCCACAAATTTCCGAACTAGATTCTTGCTGTGCGATTCCTCGGTAATTATCAAGTAGATGTCGAGATAGAAATATTTACAAGAATTATTCATTCAGCGGACAATCGAGGCGCACGAGACGTGCGACCTGCGACGCCAATCGGTTGTTATTTGAGTCAGAGACGCCACATTTCAAATTGTGAACAAACAGCCACGAACTTACAATTAAGGACGGGGCATAAGCTAGAGAAGTGAAGCATATTCGCGGCAAGATCCTATTGTTTTGCAGATCGTATGTTGTAACATATGGAATTACATTATGGAACTACATGGAACCACATTGAAAACACACACACACACACACACACCATATATATATATATATATATATATATATAATATAATAGTGTGTGTGTGTGTGTGTGAATCTCTTCGTGTTACTACTGCAAATAGCATATCACAGACACACATTTATATGTGAGTGAGCGAAATGAATATGACAAAAAATGATTCCTTCCGCTTATTGAGTTTCTACACCCTCCCTCATCTAAACTTTAGAGTCCATCTCTCTATTCTTAGGGGTCCATGTAGAAATAGATATTAGATTTAAAAAATATTATATTTAACAAATATGGGGAAAATAGGATAAAATTTTCATTAAATAATAACATGTTCTCTTCCTGTTTTCGAGAAAATTTGAAAATTTTTTCTTTTTTATAAAATGTTTTTTGAATTAGCTTTGTTGAATGCTTTATCATCCTCTATCTTTATTTTCTTCTTTTAGAATGAACAGTTCGAAGAATCCGACAAATTATGCTGCATTTTCGTTTATTTGTAATAAATACACTAATTAGACAGAGATAAAATCACCTCCGCATGATGGCTTTTTATTTACAATCATATTTCTTTATGCGACGTGCTACGATTCACGCGACGTAGAACGTTGATACGTAGACTAGATTCAGGCTACGATGTAAAGTCAAAAGAGCCGCGTAATCACGCGCATTTAGCATGAAAAACATGTCTGTCCGCACAATATGCTATCTCAGTAAATTTGGAAGAAGACAGGTATGTTTAGTGCTAAACGCACAATCAAGATATGAACTAATATATGTAATTTACTTATTCTCTATAGAAATTTAGAAGTTGATAGCTTTGCCGAAGTAGGCTGTCAGATGAGCTTCCCTGAGTGCTTCAGCGCACGTCTGAAAGAAAGGAAAAATAAATATAAAATATTGATAAAATAATTTGTACATTTTTTTAACTTCTTTTTTATCAATTTCAATTTAATAGATTTCAAATAGACTTTAATAAATTTATTAATTTTAATAAACTATCAAACATATAATAATCTAACTAAAAAACATATAATAAAAATAAATATAATAAACAACTTATCAAGGAATTGTTAATTAGTGCTTTCAATGTTTCTTGTAGAAAATTTTTAAATACATATACAAATATGTAATCACGATTAATCATGGAAGGACAAAGCGAAGCTACCCAATGCAAAATCGTAATTAGATGCTTACCGGATGTGCGTGACATACGCGGGCAACGTCTTCCGCACTGGCGCCATATTCCATTGCGAGAACAGCTTCGTTGATGAGCTCGCCCGCGCACGGTCCGATTATATGCACGCCCAGGATTTTATCTGTATTACGATCGGCGAGTACTTTCGCGAAACCATCTGTGTCGAGATTCGTCTTCGCTCGGGAATTCGCTATGAATGGAAACTTGCCGATCTTGAAGTCGATACCCTCTTTTTTCAGATCTTCTTCCGTTTTGCCAACCCAACCAACTTCCGGATGCGTGTATATCACGCTCGGCACACAGTTGTAGTCAATGTGAACCGCACCTGCATCGCGAGATGTCCCCATGTTTAATCGAATTGAATAAATAAAAAACTGCATCTTCATATTTACACGTTTAGTGCTACACCGAGTTATATTTAATTTTTACCTCCGGCAATACCCTCTACCGTGATTATGCCTTCGTCCTCGGCCTTATGAGCCAACATTGGTCCGTGGATGCAATCACCAATGGCATAAATACTGCGAATTTAATTATAGCAATAAAATAATTAGTTAAAGTCATCGAGATAATTCCAAACATTGAAAGAAATTAAAGCCAAGATCGCTGTTTCATTTGCGACATAAATTTTGTGATTACCTAGGCACCACCGTTTGGAATCGATTGTTTACTGGTATTCTTCCTTTCTCATCTCTCTCAATGCCCATATCCTCCAAACCCAAATTCTGAGTGTATGGCCTCCTACCAACGCACACAAGCAACACATCGCACGCCAAGTCCTCTTTTTTACTAGAGTCCTTTGCATCCTCGACGGAAACCACAATCTCATTGCCACGCTTGTTAGCAGCCGTGACTTTTGTTCCCAGTTTAAACTTTAGACCCTGTCTCGTGAGGATTTTCTGCATGGTTTTACTGACTTCTCCGTCAATACCCATACCGCCGATAGTTGGCATAAATTCAACAGCTATCACATCGGAACCTAATCTGTAGAAAATGATTTTTAGCAAGAATTTAGTGCAAATCAATTTTTTTATAGCAGAGAATTTATTTTTTAAAGCAAACCTTTGCCAAACTGAACCCAATTCCAATCCAATGACTCCAGCTCCAATAACGATAAGCCTTTTAGGAACTTCACTGAGCGACAGTGCACCAGTCGAGGACACGATCTTTTTCTCATCGATTTCGATGCTGGGAAAAGGCGTAACTTCGCTACCAGTCGCTATCACGATGTTCTTAGTATTGATAATCGATTCTACTGATCCATCGGGTTTTAAGGCAGTAACTTGATTCTTGCCAGTGATTTTTCCATGACCCTTGACCCATTCGACCTTGTTCTTTTTAAACAAACCCGCTATACCACCAGTCAAGGCTTTAACTACATTTGTCTTCTGTTCCATGACTTTGTTGAGGTCCAATTTAACATTTGGTACTGTAAAGAATGTTTCCCGTTATAATACAACTTTTGATAAATGATTCATTTAGCTTCACTCACCGATGATTCCACGATTTGCTAATTCCCCACTGTGTGCTATATGATAGTAATATGAATTGTTTAAAAGTGACTTTGATGGAATGCATCCAACATTAAGACACGTCCCTCCCAGAGTTGGGCCTTTTTCTACACACATGGTCTTCATGCCCAATTGGGCAGCTTTAATTGCTGCTACATATCCGCCGGGACCTGCCCCGATCACTACTATGTCTGCGTCCACTGTACTAGCGTATCTACGTTGTTGAGTGGCAGTCATGCCTGGTAAGATACGTTTTATACATATTGGCTGAAAACAAATAGAAAGAATATTAGAATTGATGTATCGATGAACATATGCAGCAAAGAAAACTTTTGCTAATTCAAAAACAAAGATATATATATATATATATATATATATATATATATACATATACACACACACATACACATTGCATATTTACATATTTTTATTATAGATATATTTCTTATTATATATATAAATAATATTTATAAATTTTGTTACATCTTTGCTATCTTACGTTTTATTCATCTACATTCCTTTTCTATTTACATTTAATTTTTCCATTTCCTTCAATTTCATTTTGAGTGCAGAAAGTGCTACTTAGTATAGCTAAGAGGACAGACCCTGTAATAGATTAACGAAGAGAGCAATGACATAACCAATTCGTCATGCTGTCTTTATTCATAAAACGAAATCATAAAGATTTCTCATCGAATTCTCGAAAGTTGAGACGCAACTCCGGTCAATTCGCGTGCGGGCGTATACGTAGAATCATCACAAAAATTCTCTCCGACAAATTAAAGCGAAAAATTGCGCTAACCTGCGAGATATTACGAAAGAGATATCCAAGATATCTCTAGATCTCGTCCGCGTGATTTTGAACGAAACAACCTCCGTGACTTACCCTGATTGAGGTGGTCACCAAGTTCCAAAGACTGGCCTGCATCATATTTTTAAAATCTACCTCAAATCCCGGCACTAAGTAGGGGGACAAACCAAAAGGAGAAAATTCACGGCAGTGAAACAAACGACCAACCGGTTATCGCGACAGCTCGGCTGACCTAGCCTCGTAAAGGCGCCTGTAATTCAACGTTTGTTGGAGTTCACGGATTACATCGCGAGATGGCGCGGCAATTGATTAAATTTCGGCTATCCGGCCTTTTTCATGGAAATTCCCGTACTCCCAAGTCATTTTAGCATATTGAAATTAAGTCAGTCACTTAATTTCTGATATCGCCAATGAAATCTCCTATTCTGGGATGTGTCCATGCTACTTCCACAATACGTGGATCAAATGATACGACATAAGTAATGATTTTTATGTTATTTTATATATTTTAATTCTTTTCGTGTAATTTCGCGTTATCAAAACATATATTAAAAATAAAATATAAAAGCGCTGTACTTATTTTGTGCACTATTAATTACACGTTTTTTCTTTGTTATATCTTAATGTTGTATGAAGTGATACTTTCTTTATATTTGCTCTTTATATAATATCATATGTGCAATATCAAATAATAAAATAGAACAAAAATAAAAAATATATTATATCAAGTTCAATTGTATCTTGCGAAAAGTTTCGTATTTTTATTGTATTTTATTTGATTATGTATATACTTTCATATGTGATTGTATTTGGTACTAAATTTAATCGTATAGTAAACAATAAATATTAAAAAATTTAAAACATGCGTGCAAAAAAAAAGAGAATCGCCAATGAAGATCGGCGGCGATGGTAGAAGGTCTGTATAAATTTATTAATTCTTATCGAACACATATTCCGACCAAATTGTAATAATCTTCTTGCTGTATTTCTTGATGCGAATTTTATTACTGTATCAAATATATGACATGATTTTCGTTTGTGTTTTTTCTTAAATTTTTTTGTATTTTTGTTGAATTATATCTTATATCGTTTTAATAAAAATTAATATAGAAAGCTTAATATAGAAAGGATTCCATTCAAACTAAATTAGCGATATCAACTCCAGACAAGTTTCTCGGACAAGTTAAAATGAATTTATTCAATATAATACGTATTTATACTTAATAATTAAATTAAGATCATTTTTTTTTTACTAACGCCGTGTAATTTTTAGTAAACTACATTGACTTGAATGTCTTTGACAAGTGCATTGGTTTTAACATCCACACTTATTTAAAATTTATATACATTAATACATTAAGTTTTTATGAATTATGAATTATACATTATGGTTAATCTTGAGAATACTATCATTTAGATTGTTGCCAAGTTTTATATTAAATGTTTATGAATTATACATTTTGAAATAAACCTTGAGATTGCTTAATCACTTAGACTGCGCAGTAGAATCTCGAAATAATTCAATTCTATTTGTCGTGCAATGTTAAAACTAAAATTTTTGATGTAAAATTTTCATCAATCAAAAAAGAATGTAAAAAGATAATAATTTAATGAAATATTACCATTATAATATTATATTTTTACACATTAAATTTTGTTCACAGTACAATAATTATATTAGATTTTTCTAACAATTACAAGTTGGCACTATCAATTTTCGATATGAAATCTTTTATACAATTTAGTTTCAATACCCTTTCATTACGGATATAGACGGTGTCATTAATTAGTCATAATTGTTTTTATAAATTATAATAAACGTTTAATTGTAAAGTCTATAAATACTTTAAAGTATGTAAAATGTAATTATTTTTATATTTCTTATATAATCTTATATAATCAGTATAATTTTGTGTAAATATTTTTTCATGTCAAAAAAACAAAATTACTTGTTATGTTAATTTTTTTTTATTCAAGCACAGATGTTATTGCACAGATGCTAAACTTAGAAATGTGTATATAAAAGCATGTCAAGGTGATATTGTTCAAGCATAAAAGACCGTCTACATAGGCGTAACACGCAAGTCGCGACGCAGAAAAAACGCAAGACGCATTCGCGAAAATCGACGAAAATCAAGTTGCAAGATGTTTACATTGAACACAAGGCATCACGTAACTAAGTTGCATTTAATCTCTAAATTGTTTCTGAACTCTGAAACAAAATGGATAAAAACAAACATTTATTTTTATTTTATATTTTAAATGCAACAGAATTAAACTTATGTAAACGTCTAATGAAAAAAAAAGTAAAAACGAAGATTCGCCCGATAAATAGAACACGTAAACTAAAAGGACACCGCGATAATATATTTGTGTATATGAAAAAGTGCGATCATGAAGAATTTCTTGAATTTTGTGAATTTTTTTCTCTTTGCCGCGTTTCACATGTCACAAATTTTTCTTTCTGACTATCTTTTGGCTCACTCTGATCAACTTGGTCAACGCAATTGCGGCAAAGCAGAAAGTTAAAGTTGTTTTAACTTTCGCATATGGACGACCATACTGCGAATGCGTACACCTTGCGTGCGGTGAAACGTCATCTTGCGCGTTTTGCGTTTATCCGCATGTTTTGTGTGTTGCGTCCTATGTAGACGGCCCTTAATATTTAAACTCGAACGCCGAAGATTGGCCTCGCGCAATGTATACACTTTTGGCATGGGGGTCCCGTTTAATGGTGGAGCTCCGACAGAGCAGACCGCCGAAAAAGTTATTACATTACGTTTCAATCGAACTCGATATATAAAGATTCAAGAAAAAAAAGCAACGGTTAAAAATATGGACTTATAAACGTCGACAGTTATATATGTATGTTACATATGTATATGATCAAGATTGATGATTATTGATAGATATCAATAATTTAGAGTATTTAATATTCATATTCATTTAATACTCATATAAATATAAATAAACACATTAATATATTTCATCGATGAATAAAAAAAAGATTTATTTGCGCTTTATGCGATTGATTAATCGATGAATTAAAAAATTCATCCGTGATATAACCAGAGTCCAAATCTTAATGTCACTTTCCCCACTTCAAGGGGAATTAAAATGTCAACATGTTTTTTTAAAAACAACTTTTACTTTTACAGCTTTTTACGTATACATCCATTATTTTTTCTGAGGAAATATATTTTTTCTGACGAATACGTAAAATTATTTTTACATAAACAGACGCCAAAATTTTTAATTTAGCATTTTTTTCGTAAGAAAGATATATAAGCATCTTTTTAACGTCTTTAAATCATTGTTTTTTTTTTTTTTTCTAATTTACATATCATATTTTTTCTTGCTTTTACTAAATTTTGAACATATATTATGTCTGACATCTATGTTTTAGGATCATTTTTATAATTCTAAAAAATGAACATTTACTTTTTAGTACATAACATTGGTTATAGATTTGCGAATGTGCGAATGAAAATGTTTAAATTTGTTTGAGAACTTGTAGTAATTTTTAAAAAAGATAATTTGATGCACTTAAATTAAATCTAATCTAAACGCATTCAATTATATCGTTGAAATATAAACTGTTGCATATATTTAAACAGTTTTTACAAGATTCTATTATTGAATTAATTCATTTGTGAGAAAGTATATAAAAGAGCCTTGTTACAACATTGACATTTCGCTTGTAACCAAGTTATAATACGCTTCATTATTGTTTTACTGTTTAATACAATGTTGTTTGAAAGTTTTACGTTAATTTGCTTGACAATTGTTATAATTTATTTTTTCTGCAGTTGGTATCAAAAAGTATTTTTTATTAAAAGACTAAATTTACCAGAATTAAAAGCAATACCACTTCTGGGTACTTCTTACATTTTTCTTTATGGAATATCTGGAGGTAATAACAAACAATATATTTAAAAAATTTAAAGAATTAGAATAGAAGAATTTTTTAAATTTAGAACTCCAAAATTAAGTTATAATCAAAAATATTAAGTTAATAATTATTAGTATATTAAATTAATTATATTTTAAAACGAGATAAAATTTAATTTCTCTTACAGATATTTAATACTATATTAATAGTATAACATTACATTAATATTATTACTTAAATTTATAGGTATTTTAAATATCATAAATAAAACGGCAGAAAAGTATTCATCATATTCACTATTACAATTTTATATGGTTCATAAAGTACTGATTGGAATGTGCGAACCAGATCAAATAAAGGTAAAGGAACATTTATTTTGTTATAATGTTTTTAGTATAAATAGTATTTCAAAATTTCTTTATACATTATAAAGAGATAAAAATCTCAACTAGCAATATTACAGATAATATAAGATATCTAATATGCACAAAAGAAGTAAATTTAAAATTTTTCCCAGGCAACATAGATGTGCCTTTATGTATGTACAAATATACATTTATGTAAATTTAACATATATTATTATATAAATAATATTATATATAATTATATATAAATTGAGTAACTTTAGCGATTTCATACTTACTACTAACTAATTTAAGATATAAAGTTACTGAATAAAATTTAATTCAAAAATTTTAAATACAATTTATCAATTTTATCATAACATGACTTTATATTCTGATAAAGATTGCATTTGTTTTATGTTGAAATAATAACGTAATAAATTATATATAATATAGTATCATCGTATGATATTCTCAATATTATCTCGATATTATTAAATTAATACAAAAATTTAAATAAACTGGAGATACGATATT